>NC_064815.1:17131603-17191049 GCF_023721935.1 Panthera uncia
AGTGAACAGGGGGCTCTGGCCTGGAGTCTCCCACTCTTTGGCTGTTTCTGAGGCCGCCCCTGGAGTAACTTCCAGGGGCCCAGGCCCAAGCTATTGTATCACCACCAGCACCCAAGGGGGGTGTGGGTGTGGGGAGAATCCAGTGAGCTGATTTGGTGTGAGGTGGTCACGTGACGAACCAGAAGCGGGCCTGCAGATCCTCAGGTGGGGCCTGGAGTTGGGCTGGTGGTAAATGAACATGGCCTGTGATTGGTCAGGGCGGGGCTTGTGCGAGACTGTGGCTCACCGCGTGATGGAAGAGGGACCAGTGAGTGCGAGGTCGCAAGGAGTTGGACTGGGAATGGGGAAGCAGGAACTGGGAAGAGCCACAGAACAGGTGGAACCTGGAGTGGTTAGCACAGAGAAGCCCAAAATTGGTCAAAAGGCGGGGCCGGGCCTTGGATGGAAGAATGTGGGCAGGGCTGGAGAGTAGGTAGGGTTACTAATGAACTGAGTTAGGGATTGGGCAGAACCGGATAGGAGGGGCCGATCATAACCCAGCCCCCTTATCTGGTCCCACTCCCCGCAGCCTGAATGTGCGCGAAGGGGACATGCTGACACTGTTCGACGGGGACGGTCCCAGCGCCCGAGTCCTGGCCCAGCTGCGGGGACCCCAACCGCGCCGCCGCCTCCTCTCCTCTGGGCCCGACCTCACGCTGCAGTTCCAGGCACCGCCAGGGCCCCCAAACCCGGGCCTGGGGCAGGGTTTCGTGTTGCACTTCAAAGGTACCGAGGTCTAAGGTCCTGAAATGGGCAGGGGTCCGGTAGGCCAGAGATCGCGGGAGGAGCGCGAGGTCCCCGAGGCTGGAAGGGCTCCCCGAGTCATTCGCAGGGTAGCATCCAAACTCTCTGTCTTTCCCCTGCAGAGGTCCCGAGGAACGACACGTGCCCCGAGCTGCCACCCCCGGAGTGGGGCTGGAGGACGGCCTCCCACGGGGACCTGATCCGGGGCACCGTGCTTACTTACCAGTGCGAGCCTGGCTACGAGCTCCTCGGCTCCGACATTCTCACCTGCCAGTGGGACCTGTCCTGGAGCGCAGCGCCGCCCGCCTGCCAAAAGAGTGAGCTCGGGCCCCGCCCACATCTCTCATGGCCCCGCCCCTCCCCATCTGGGTTTCGCGGCTCAGCTTGGGCGCCGCCAGACCCCTCTGCGTCCCGCTTCGGTCCCTTTGTGTCCCCGCCCCTATCCCGGCCACGTTTCATCCCTTCGTTCTGGATTCTGCCCAGATCTTGCTCAGGCCCCGTCCTCCTTTCCCTTTGGGGTCCATTCCTCCGATACTCGGTGTCCCAAAACTGTCCCCTCTGGACCCACTCTCATCTCCGGGCGGCATCCCTCAAGTGCACTGTTCTGGGCTCTGACCCCGCGTGCCCTGGGTCCAGCTTCACCTTTTCGCGGCCCCGCCCCACAGCCTACTGGCCCCGCCTCTGCTGAGGCCGAGTTCCACCCCTCCCGGCCTTCCGGGTCAGCTCTCAGCTCCCGCTCGCTCTTTTCGTTCTAGACCCCGCCCCAGTCTCTCAGTCCCTAACCTTTGACCTTACGGGGAGTCACTGTACTAGGGCCGAGGCTGGTCAGAGAATTCGGTTTATTTCAATGCAGTCTTTGAAGGCCCATGCGGGGTTAGGGTTATGCAGAGGGTCTGGGGTCCCTCCCGACCCTGGCGGAGCTCACAGTCCAGAAGGGGGACAGACGCTTAAACAACTCAGAATATTGCACAGTGGTAACTGCGGGATGATTTGGGGCAAAGTGCTTAACATCTCTGAGCCTTGGCTGCCTCATCGGTGAGATAGGAAAAGGGACTGTGAAGAGCAAATCAAGTTCACACAGCGCACGTGTCAGCAGCAGTAAGTAGTAGCTGCTATAAATATGAAGAAGGGAAGGGAAGGGGGGTCGTTGTTCCAGGGATGGGACAGGAGATTTCGCAGAGGAGGTGACATTGAAAGGAGCTGGGAGCGTTTATCTCTTAGAATAGCAGAAAGGGGTGGTTGCTGTCATTTTCTTCAAATTTGGGGAAGCCGGCCGCGAGGACGTGGGATGGGAGGTCTTCTACCTGGTCCTTGGGGGCAACGGTGGGCCCGATGAGGTTAAGCTCAGGAAGGCAGATTTGGGCTGCGCACAAGGAAAACGTTCTGGAGGACGCAGCTCCCCATCTCTGGAAGGATTCACAGGATGTCCAGTCTGAAACCCAGACAGGACAGGACAGGGACAGAGACAGGAAGGGACGGAGGCAGGACCCAGAGGGGATAGGGGACAGGGGATAGGGCCTGGCCAAGGGCCTGGCAGCACATTGAGCCTGAAGCTGAGCTGAGACTCAAGTCTCCGAATCTCAGCCCAGTGTTATGGGGCTGTGACCTGGCTGAGTGGCCGTGGACCAGTTATTTGACCGCCTTGAGCCCTAGGAGACACGTTGGCCTTTCGGGACCATCAGGGTGTAGGATACCGTGGATGTAAAACATTTAACAGGGTGCCTTGTGCAGGTCTAAGTACAAGAAATGGCTATGATTGTTACTTCTTGCAAGTAAGTAAGCACCTGCAGGGCGGGCTGTAGGAGCACACAAGGGGCTGGGAAGGACAGTGATGAGCTGAGCAGGAGGGCTCTAAAGAGGACAGCTACTGGGCCACCTGGGTGGCTCAGTCGGTTAAGCGTCCGACTTTGGCTCAGGTCATGATCTCACAGTTTGTGAGTTCGAGCCCCACACTGGGTTCTCTGCTGTCAGCACAGAGCCTGCTTTGGACCCTCTGTTCGTCTCTCTCTCTGCCTGCTCCTCCCCGGCTCATGCTCCCCCTCTCTCCCCCCTTTCCCTGCCCCCCTGTCTCTCTCCCTCCCTCTCTCTCTCAAAAATAAAATTAAAGAGAGCAGCTGCTGTCCCGCCCAAGATCCACCATGCAGGGCTGGCAGTGCTGGGATGTAGCTGGTCTGCTCTGGTACAGGGGCCACCATATTTCAAATTTCACCCTAGGGTGAGGGCCTGGGTTGCCTCCACCACTCTTTTCTGGAAGAAGCCTGAAACCTAAAATGCATGGGGGTTTAGGGTTTTCCAACTTCTGATCTCTTCATTCAGAGGAAATAGGGGGAGAGGGGGGCTTGCCTAGAGGGAAGACGGCCCACGGCTCAGCCCTAAGCTTTCTGGGAGATCCTTTAAGGGCCGAGTTCCCCCTGACCTTGCCCTCCTGCCAACAGTCATGACCTGTGCCGACCCTGGTGAGATCACCAATGGGCACCGTACCACCTCGGACGCTGGCTTCCCTGTTGGCTCCCACGTCCAGTACCGCTGTCTGCCCGGGTACGGCCTGGAGGGGGCGGCCGTACTCACCTGCTACAGCCGGGACACAGGCACACCCAAGTGGAGCGACCGGGTCCCCAAGTGTGCCTGTGAGTCTGGGGACACCCTGGGAAGGGTGGCTGGGTGGCCTGCTCAGCAGCGAGCTGGCCTGTGACTGACATGTGCCCTGCAGTGAAGTATGAGCCGTGCCTGAACCCAGGGGTGCCAGAGAATGGCTATCAGACGTTGTATAAACATCACTACCAGGCGGGCGAGTCTCTGCGCTTCTTCTGCTACGAGGGCTTTGAGCTCATCGGCGAGGTCACCATCACCTGTGTGCCCGGCCACCCCTCCCAGTGGACCAGCCAGCCCCCACTCTGCAAAGGTGCCTGGGCAGACAGGGCCGGAGGGGGCGCAGCAGTGTCTGGGGAGTGACAGGGCTGGGAAAGTCAGGAAGCGAATTTGAGACCAGCGGTTAACCCTGCCGAGCTCCCCCTTCACCTACGGAGGGCTCTGATCCTCACGGGTATTACAGAATTGTCCTGAAGGGTGATGGAGCAGAGGGGGCTTTGGCTTGGAAGTCCCGTGCCCTCTGGAGCAGTCTCCACTTCCCTACTTTTGACAAATTCCACAGACCTGACTCATTTAGACTGCCCCAGAAGGCCGAACTTTTAGGGGTCTGGAGAAGGAGGAAGAAGGCCCTGCCCTGACTACTCCTGCCACGCCCCCGCCAAGGGAAGGGTAAAGTTTAGGGTGAGCAGAGGGCAGAGAGACCCAGGCTGTCCAGCCCAGCCCCCCTGGGCTCCCGGCCTCTACCCAGCCTCCTCCCCTCCCTGGCTCAGACCCCGTCCCCTCCCCCTCCTCTCCCTGCAGTGGCCTATGAGGAGCTCCTGGACAACCGAAAACTGGAAGGTCAGTGAGGGCACAGGTGGAGAACCAGGCCTGGCCGAGTCGGGGGGGCAAGGCAGAGGCCGGGGGCCGGAGGCCAGGCCCCGGAGGGGTGAGGCCCAGGGTTCGAGGCCCAGGGCAGGAGGCTGGGAGAGCCCAGGGCTGGGCCCAGCCCCAGCTCACTGGCCTCTCCTCTCCCCAGTGACCCAGACCACAGATCCGTCGCGTCAGCTGGAGGGCGGGAACCTGGCTTTGGCTATCCTGCTGCCCCTGGGTTTGGTCATTGTCCTCGGCAGCGGCGTCTACATATACTACACCAAGTAAGTACCCTACTCGGGAAGCTTCGAGCCAGGGCAGACGTCCTGCCTGCCTGGCACAGACGCCTGGGTGAGGGGGGGTTGGGGGCTCACCTCTCGATAAGCCCCTCTATCTCCTCCCTTTCCCAGGCTACAGGGAAAATCCCTCTTCGGCTTCTCGGGCTCCCATTCCTACAGCCCCATCACTGTGGAGTCAGACTTCAGCAATCCACTGTACGAAGCTGGGGTGAGCCCTTCCCCTGCCCCCCGGAGCGCCATACCTCTCAGCTCCCCCAGGACTCCATAACCTTCTCTCAAAGTCTCTGTAATACCTGTCTGGGGAATTTCAACCTCATCTGCCTACCAAGGCCACGCCAATGAACAAAGCAAGTCAGGTGTGAACAATAGAGGGTGGTGAGGACTGTGGCTAAATGGAGACCTTGCACCCCATCGGGTCCGTAGTGGAGACTCGGGCGCAGTTGCCAGATCTTCCAGTTGGTCGAGACAATCCAGAAACTCTGATTTTGTATGTGATTTTAAGATACTATAAGATAAACCGAACATCCCCTGGCTGTTCCCACCCCCTGGCTCCCAAACCTCGCGATCCATGTTATTTTTAAAAAGCCCACGGTCTCTCCCCTTCCTTGTGGGTGCCTCCTCTCACTTTGTTCCCTCCTCCATCCCCCTCCCACTCCAGCAACTGATCCCACCTCTCTGTCTCCAGGATACACGGGAGTATGAAGTTTCCATCTGAACCCCAAGACTAAGGCCGCAGGACCCAGGACGCCCTTCCCCTCTCCCTCCTGGGCAGGGAGGAGTACAGGACCTTGCCTCTGGCTCCCTTTCTCCCTGATGTGTAAATAGTCTCCTGGTCCCACGAGGGGGATTTGATGGCCCTTGGGGACCCTACAGTAAATAAACCAGCATCCTGCCGCCCAAGCCTCCTCTTCTCAGTTGCCAAACAAGGGGCCTGCCCCTCCCCTCTGGCCCTACTGGCTTTTGGACCCTGGGAGGGGAACTCGGCCCCCCGCAACTCCTGGGACCCCTCCAGCCCAGGGCAACCCCCCCCCCACCGCCCCCTGCCAAAGGACTGCCTGAGAGCTCTGCATTCCCTTGGCCATGAAGCCTCTTCCCAGACGCTCTGGCCCCAGGCCTAACCCCTGGGCTCCGGAGAGTCACAGGAAGAGAGATGTAGGAGGAAAACAGGGACAAGGCCCCTACCCACTTCATGCCGTCTCCCAGCCCACAATCTCCCCGCCTTTGCTTATGGATTTTTGTTTTTGAGCAATAAACAGAAAACCACCATTTGTAACTGGGCTGGTGGGGCGTGGGAAGGTGGGTCACAGAGTGCTGGACACAGTGACGGTGGCCCATCTGGAGAGAGGCCTGGGGAAAGGGGAACAATTTGGAAAAAAGATGGCATTCCAAGACTGGGCACAGGGCAATGTCAAGGGGGGCTGGCTAGGGGCCAAAAAGCCTGGCTTTCGTCTCACCCTCTGTGGAAGCTGAGCCCCCTCTGGGCCTCAGCTGTCTCTCCTCCAGGGCTTGGTGCTTCTAGGCTCGTATAGAAGCACCTAGTCAGGAGATGGCGGACAGTAGGCAGGAGGCAAACAGCTTTCCATTTGTTTCATAACCAGTGTACCTAAAATGCAAGCTCCTTTTGAGAACTTTTGTATCCATCCAAGTATACCATTCTTTTGTCCCCTCATCTGCTCTTACACATCTACTAAGGAAGGGTCAAATTTGTAGCATTTCACAAAGAATGAGCTTGTTTTTTACCCTGTGGGCTTCCTTTTCCGGCATATCCACTTTTGAACATTATAAGGAATTTGTAGCCCATTTGTCTAAAGAATCTCCGAATTAATTGAATTTCACTTAATTCAGATTTTTATATTTAAATATAAACACTCTTAGGACACTCGAAAGGACACTGAAATACTCAAAAGGAGGTTGAATTTAGGAGAACATGATGCAAGCTGATCTTACTAGTAATAACAGCCTGCATTTCTGGGCGTTTATTCTGTGCCAGGCATTACGCTAAGCACTTTCTATGCATTATGTTTTTAACCCCTACGAGGACCCTGTGAGACAGGGACGACTATTCCCATTTTTCTCACAAGAAAACTGAGGCTCAGAGATATGAATGGACTTCCTCATGAGGCTCCAATAAGTGGCCGGACCAGATTTATTTTGTTTAAGTTTCTATTTATTTATTTATTTATTTATTTTATTTTATTTTATTTAGAGATACAGAGACAGCACGAGTGGGAGAGGGGCAGAGAGAGAGAGAGAGAGAGAGAGAATCTCAAGCAGACTCCACGCTGGCAGTGCAGAGCCTGACATAGGGCTCGATCTCATGAAACCGTGAGACCATGACCTGAGCTGAAACCAAGAGTCAGATGCGGAACCAACTGAGCCACCCAGGCGCACCCCAACCCCCCCTCCCAGATTTAAATGCAAACTCTACAAAGCTGGCTATAATGGGTGTGACCTGTTCCCCCAGGCATGAGGCCCCAGAGCTTGGAGGGGAGGCCTCAGCACTGCCATTAGTGGCAGAGAAGCTCCTCAGATGCCAGAAGCAAGGGTGTATCTTCTCAGATGCCAGAGGCCTAGACCTTAAGCTGTTGGAGAGTTTGGCTAGGAGGCTGGGTTTGGATCCATGAACTCATCTCTGCCAACAGGTTGACTGATAACAGTTTGTTAACTGCCTATATTAAAGCCATTCCAATAATACGGAATATTCCTGTCCACCAATATGCCCACACATCTGGCAAAACAAAAAAAGGAGCAGGAGGAGGGGGGAGGAGACAAAGGAAGGAAGGAAGGAAGGAAGGAAGGAAGGAAGGAAGGAAGGGAGGGAGACAGGGCCACCCTCTCATATCCCCACCCCAGAGAAGTCACTCCAGAGCATGACCTGGGTTGGGAGGAGGGAAGGACTTCTGTCTTTTTATTAAAGCCTTTGATTTCTGGTGATGTTCTTGCCAGTTGAGGGGGAGAGGTGTGTGATGGTTCCTGAACACCTAGGAAGCTTCCAGGGGTATGTTGCTCATGACCAGAAGTCCCAGCAAAGTGAAGTGTTAATGACTCGTGAAAGAGGAGCTCTGATGCACGTTCTAGAAGGACAGAACAGGGGAGGACTTGAGAGGCCAAGAGCAGCACCGAAGAGGGTTGGGGTCATCCTTCAGATGTTAAGAATCCTTCTGATTCTTTGGACCCAAGGCTCATGTCTTCTTATCCTTCTATCCTTCACCTATCCATCTAACCCATGTACCCCACTCACCTATTTATGCATCCACTATTCCCTATTTACCCACTCATCCATCCATCCACCCACCCACCATCCATCCATCCATCCATCCACCATCCATCCACCCACCCACCCACCCACCATCCATCCATCCATCCATCCACCATCCATCCATCCACCCACCCACCATCCATCCATCCATCCATCCACGTATTTATCCACATATCAACCCATCATTCTTCATCAATCTTTCTGCTCATCTGTCTGCCCATCCACCTATCCCTCATTCATCCATCCACTCACTCACCTCTCTTCCACCTAATCACTCCACCCCCATTTAAACTTCTCAAAAGCAGGGACTCTATCTTGCTCACTTCTAGCCTCCAGCCTCTATGGCACTGCTGGCACATAGAAAGTGTCCAATGAACATTCAGTGAATTTACCTAACCATTTATCCATTCATCCATTTGCCTACCCTCTCCATCCACTCACCCATCCCCCCACTCAACATTTCGATCACCTACAATGACCTATATTTCAAGGGGCAATTCAAAGGTCTGTAGGCTTCCACGTTCTTTCTTGAGGAAGGAAAAAATCCGTTGGGACCATGGGGTGCTGCCCAGGGGGATGAGAGGGTATTGGCTCAGGATGAAATTCTCAATCAAGTGCCATTTGGGAAGAAGCAGGAAACCACTGTACGGGCAGGTAGGGCCCTTACAGAGCATCTTGTCCAAGGCTCCCATTTGACACATGGGGAGGAAGAAAGCAACTTGCTTCCTATCTAAGCTAACTATTAGGTTGACACCAGATTAACCCAGGGTTTTTCTGCTACTTCAAGCTGCTTCTAACACCAAAGCCCAATTGGGAGACCTCAAGTGTCCCAAAGGCACTAGGAAGCCAGCTCCCTGAGGATAAGAACAGTGGATTGTTCTCAGCTCTCTTGTGCTTCTGGTCTTGGTCATGAACATTTGAAGCAGCAGCCCTGGAGAAATGACTATCCCTCAGACCTGGTGGACCGGGCACGAACAAGACACTCAATAAATATTTGCTGTCAGTTCCTTTTCATGACCCCCGTATCCTCCTCCACCAACTCCTTACATGGAGACACTCTTCAGGACTCTGCCCTCAGGGTCCTCTTTTTTCTTACTCTGCATAACCCCCACCTCTGGGGGCAACCACACATCCTTCAACTGCCAACTCCCTCCGAAATCCAATTTCTGTCGCCAGCCCAGATGTCTCCAGTGAGTTTTGAAGCCGTATTTCCCACTATCTACACTACGTTTCCACACGGAGTGGGATCTGTCCAAAGGCGGGAGCATGGCTGCCATACTCCAAGAAGAGTGAGAAGGCTGGCATGACTGGAACAGGGGCAAACAAGGGGAAGGAGAGAGATCATGTAGGGCCTTATAAGCTATGATGGGCTATGGCTTTTACTCCGAAACGGGGAACTAGTGTGGAGTTTGGAGCAGAAGCATGAGGTCATCAGACTTGTTACCTAAGTCAGAAACCTGGGGGGAGGGAGGGGTCATCTGATTCCCTCTTTTATTTGTTCCCCTATCATTTCTAATCAATTACCAAACTCAGTCTTCCTGGTCTTTATTTCTCATATCTGCTCCTCTTCTCATCGACACTATCACTGTGACAATTCGAGACCTAATCATCACCGACTCAGTCTCTTGGCACAATTCCTAACTGGCCTCCACCTCCGGTCTTCCCTTTCCAGGTCGTTCTCCCCACTGACCACCAGAGTGACTGATCTAAAATTGCAGCCTCTCTTGCTCAAATCTCTTCAGTGACTTCTGATCTTAATAAGCACACATAAGGTCTCTGAGTAGTCCCTGGCTACCCTGCCTGAGTCCTCCCGCGGTTAAACTGCCTCTGGTCCCACCCTCTCCCCTGCCCTAAGCATCTAGTGAGACTCGCCTTTGTGTCTTCGCCCAAGCAAGCCCTACCACTTGGAATACACTGACCAATCCATTTTTTTTTTTTCCCTAGAAGATTCTTTCTTTCGGTGTCACCCCCTCCAGGAAGTCCCATGATTCCTTTCCTTGCTGTTCCAACTGCAGCTGGGATAAGGGCTCTTCTCACTGTTTCCACTTCTATTACACATCTATTACAGGGCTCTTATACATATTATGCTGTAACTGACCATCTACTTGACCGGTCCCACACGACACCGTGAACTCTTCAGGGGCAGAGACCGTATCGTTCGTTTCTGGGTCCCAAACTCCTGAAACGGGGACTCGCATAGCCTGTGAACTCCACACGTTCGTTCGGTTAATACTGAATGGCGTTGTCATTCATGGACTCGGTACAAACCTTGTCACGAGGGGATGGCAGGAGGTGGGTCTTGGTGCGGGTATGGTTTCTGTCAGAACTAGAGATGGCGGACGGAAAGGGGAGGGTTGAGAAGTCTGAATTTGAGGATCAGACCAGAAGAGAATCGGACTTCCCGGTTTAAAAATCCCCCTGCCCCGCTAGGATGTTGTCAAACCCTCCCTCTCTCCCCTCCAGGCTCCTTATCCTTTTCCCAGGACAAAGGGCATCTCCATTGAAGATTTACTCACCGGGTGTCGGTGCCTCGGGTCTTGAAGAACACTAGAAGTAGAAGCCCCAGTCAGAGAATTTCCTACCCCTCTAGCCAGAAAGAGATGTGGCTAGAGAGGAAGGGGCTGAGGTGATTCCTGGCCAGCAGTGGGAAGTGGGTACTGGGTGAGTTGTGCGGGGGAAGCACTAAGCAGTCCCAGGGAGGGCTGTGAGACGTGAGATTGCTGGAGAGCTCAGCTGTGGTTGGGAGGGGTCAGGGATTGGAACTAGGGGTATGGTGGGGTCTCTGGACACAGTGGTCCTGGAGGTGGGGTCACCGTGTTTGGATATCTGAGTCCCTCGGTCTTGGGTCTGTTTTTCCTTGGTGGGCACAGGGTTCGTGCCGTAGCCAGCGGTAAACAAGGCCTCATCAGTAAGTTCTGTGCTGATCTGGGTCAGGAATTCCTCAGAACGGGATAATGAAACCTGCAAAAGGGGAAATCAGAGAGACTCAGCCTAGGAGTCCCCACATGGGAGTCCTGGGTCTGGGGGCTCCCAGGCTGGGGCTCTGGGTCTAAGGAGTCTGGTACTGGAGGGCTGAGTCTTGAGATTTGACAAAGGGGGCCCTGGAAGTAGGGGGGTGTTGTGTTTTTTTTGGGGGGGGGGTTGTTTCTTTGAGGACCTGAGGGCCTAGTGCTGGGGGCTATGGGCTCAGGGTTGAAGCTAGCCTCTCAAGGCTGGAGACTCTAACCCCCGGCCTAGGAGCTCTCCACTCCATCTCACCCCCATGCTCACTGGACCTCCACCCAAGGAGGTTGCAGCTTGGGACATCCTGCTGCCCTTTTCCTCCTCATTCCTGGTAGGTGTGGACGCCATCCTCCTGGGAACAGGTGGAGCCTGTGTTAGGCTGAGAAACCAGCCCACTTCCCCCAGACCCATCCCACCACCATTCCTCGGGGCCAGATTTAAATAAGGCCTTTAGGTGAACCATCCTGCTGTCTCAGTTCTCTCCCTCGGTGGGGGAAATCCTTGCCTTAAATCTTCCTGGGGGGAGGGAGTGGAATAGGGACGCTCACAACAATCCTCTCCCCACCCCCACTTCTCCCAGGGACACTCTCCTTCCTCCCACCTAAGGCCCTTCCCAAATCAAGGCAGCTGGCTTGCCGGCCCCGACCTGGCAGGAGTTGAAGTCTCGGGAAGAGGTAAACGGAGAGGGCTAAGGAGCTCCAATTTAGGTCTCAGGGGACGGGGAGTAGGCGCTGGGGAGGAAGGTTGGAAAGAGGGGGGGACCGGGGTGGTGCGGCTACCGTCGCTATAAAACCCTTGGTGTCTGCGGACGTTCTGCAGCCGGGTTGCCAGGATATTAGGGATTCTAGAACCAAAGGCGGGGGCCGGGGACGGGGAGCATTTTCCCAGCATGTCGCGTTCGCTCCTCTGGTCTCCACTCCACCTCCTTCTGGGTCCCTCCTTGGGGATGCTGGGCCCAGCACCAGAAGTCTGAAAAACTTTGGAAGATCACAGGTAGTGCCTGGGACCCAGTCCTCCTACCACTAGGGGCACGCAAGAAACAACCCCGCCCTCGGCCGCCTTCCAACCTCTCTAGCCATTCTCTCGCTCCCTGGAGCCTGCGAGAGCAAGGGCGAGACAGGGGCGGGGAAGAAACCATGTGGGCTGTACTAAATAACCTTGTATCTCAGGGACGCGTAGGTCTAGGAGGGCGGAATATTTTCTCCGTGTCTTCGTCTCCAGGAAGCTATACCCTCCGGAGAGGGAAGAGTGGAAGCAGTTCCTCTGGGCCTCCTTTTCTTTTGACCTCTCCTTCTCGGTTCCCTCCTCGGCGTCATGGGTTCCTTGCCCCCTCCTCCCTCTGCGTTTTGGTACGCGCCGATGGAAAGGGGCGGAGGGAGGAAAGGGAAGAGGAAGCGGGCAGGTCTTAAAGGGGCCGCAGCCATTTTTAAGCTTTTTATTTCTTTTTTCTTTTTTCTTCCAATTTTGCCCGGTGGGGCTCAGCTGGGGTGGCGAGGGCGGCCGCTGGAGGCGCGAGGGCCTGCCCCCCCCCGGGGAGGGCGGCGTGTGCGCGCCCCGGCGCCCGACGCACATCTGGGCCGGCCGGTGCTCCGGCGGGCTGCGAGCTCTAACACCTGGGGCCGGGCGGGGACAGCGGGGAGCTGCGCGCTCTTGGCGCTGCCGGTGCGCCGGGCCGGAGGGGGAGGCCGCGCGGCGGGGCTGGGACTCAGTTGCCACCTCCAGATCGGGCCCGGGGCTGCAAGGGGGTCGCCGCGATGCCAGGCGAAAATATCTTCCTGTTTGTGCCTAACCTCATCGGTGAGTGCTGCCCGCGGCTCCGGGCCGAACGGGAGGGTGAGGGGCCTCGGGCGGGGTCTCTGATTCCACCCTCTCTGCCCCCGTCCATCCCAAGGTTATGCCCGGATTGTCTTTGCCATCGTTTCTTTCTACTTCATGCCCTGTTGCCCCCTCACGGCCTCCTCCTTCTACTTGCTCAGCGGACTTCTGGACGCTTTCGATGGACACGCTGCTCGGGCCCTTAATCAAGGTGACTGACACCTTCCTCCCAACCAGCCTTGGGGCCCGACAACCCTCGGTCCCCTTTTCCTGCTTCCTGAGACCTTAGGGCGGGCGGGTACTCGGAACCAGAGGGCTCCGTCATTCCCATCTCTAGAAGGCAGAACAGAATGGCCTGGTTTTGTAACCGAAGGGATTTTAGCGGGCTCTGAAGAAGAACTCACTGATAGGGTGTGGGGTAAGCAAGACGAGGTGGCAGTGGCAGTGCTGAAGGTCTCTCTGAATAAAAATCCACTCGACAGGTGTTTGCTGGGGGGTCTCCTGTGTGCCAGGCACAAGGAATAGGGATTCCAGAAGGCATGTTTAGAGGGAGAATGGAGAAGGAAGACGGATGGTTTCTGGAGGGTTGATTTTTTTTATTCTATTCTCCAAACCCACCAGCAAGACTTTCCCTAAGACTTTAAGTCTGCTTGTCTTGAGTCCCGGACCATTGATTCTGGGATTGATGAGCTGTAGACCTAGCCTTCTCAGGCCCTGCTACTCGCTCCTGTGTCTCTGCATTTCCTGCATGGTGACCCTTGTCCATTGACCTCACACCGCACAGATAGCAGCAGCCTGTTTTCCTCCCCAGGCAAGTAGGTGGTGACATTTTCAGGCTTCTTTTAGACTCTGCATCAGAAAGACACAGCAAACCTGGTCCCTGCCCCTGATGGCCCCTTCCCACCTAACAGCCCCCGTTTTTCAGGGACCCGGTTTGGGGCCATGCTGGACATGCTGACGGACCGCTGCTCCACCATGTGTCTGCTGGTCAACCTGGCCCTGCTGTACCCACGGGCCACCCTTCTCTTCCAGCTCAGCATGAGCTTGGATGTGGCCAGCCACTGGCTGCACCTCCACAGGTCTGTGATTCTGGGGGTGCCGGCCAGCTGAAGAAGAAACTAGAGTGGGGAGGGGGGGAGGCTGTCTGGGAGGGTGTTTGGGACGGCTTCCGGCTTCCTGGGAGGTCTCCCTTTCAGCTCTCCTTTGTTGAAGGACCCTGGGCAAATCCTCTGTTGGTCAGGTCTTGGTCCTGTTCACAGTTGAATTAAGCAATCCCTAAAACTCTTCAGACCGGATGGTCCCAGAATTCCAAATAGATAACAGCTGGGGGCTTTTGAAACAGCCTTCGAATCCTGACTCTGCTAGGTAATTACCAACGAGGTAATTGTGTGGCTTCAGGCAAGACCGTGGTCCTCAGCTGTGCCCCACTTCCTCTGTAGGGCAGGGATGATCCCAGCACCTACGTCGTGAGGGTGGATAGGAGGATTAGATGGGCGTTAGTGGTCAGGAGTGCTCATGGATCCCCCTTGCTTTCTCCCCAAGTTCTGTGGTCCGAGGCAGTGAGAGTCACAAGATGATCGACCTGTCTGGAAATCCCGTGCTTCGCATCTACTACACCTCCAGGGTGAGCATTTCCTGCCCCTCCCTTATTCCCCCAGCTCCCTCAGCTCCTGCGGGGGCCCAGCCCTAGTCCTACCTTAGGGGTCGGAGGGAGGAACCAACCCAGAGTTTTCTCCGGAGGGGGCAGGGAAGGCCTGTAAGCTGAGGCACGAAGGGGAGGGCAGGATTGGTGAGGAGGACTTGTGCAGGCAGCAGGTGGGCTGGAGGCCCGGTGCACCCAGAGAGGGGCAGGTGCATCCAGAGAGGGGAACCTTCCCCGGGAGGGAAGGAGAGAGCGAAGCCAGATTGGCCTGTGGAGCCAGTGCGCAAGGAGTCTTAGGCCGTCAAGTGTGGGCTTTATTCTGGAAGCGGAGGTCGTGTCTGAAAGGATGTTTCAAGAGAGAAGCAATAAAGAGAGAGCTGAGATTGCTCTTTCCTCTCACCCTTGCCCCACCCTGCACACCCATTTCCCGGGTCTGGTTCTTCCCGGCTACCCATCCGCAGAGGGTTCTGGTCCCCCCTCCCTTCGCAGGGGGAGGGGCGGCACTACCCTTGCTGAAGCAGCCGATCTGCTGTTTGTGCAGCCCGCTCTGTTTACCCTGTGTGCTGGAAACGAGCTCTTCTACTGTCTCCTCTACCTGTTCAATTTCTCCGAGGGACCTTTAGGTAGGAGGCGAGGGGCTGGGCAGGAGCATGGGAGGGGGGCCTGGCCTGCCCCAGGGTGACGAAGGCCTGAAGGCCACCAGCTCCCAGGCCTCTCCCTCACCTGCCTCCCATTTTCTTTGTATCCCCCCCGTGCTCCCTTCTGCAGTTGGCTCTGTGGGTCTTTTCCGAGTGGGCCTCTGGGTCACCGCCCCTATCGCGGTGCTCAAGTCTCTCATCAGTGTCGTCCACCTGATCACAGCCGCCCGCAACATGGCTGCCCTGGACGCCGCGGACCGTGCCAGGAAGAAGTGACCCCGGAACCTCCAGCCCCTGGCTGCCCACCTGCCCTGGGAGTCTCGCTGTGCCACGCAGCTTCCCCTCTCACTCCCGCGAGGTCCCAGGCTCACGTCTTCCTAATGTGTTGTCCGGCCTGCTGGGAAGGGCGTCGGCCTCTTTGGTGATGCCATGTTCTCTGAAATCCTGAGGACCAGTCCCACCAGTAGGATTCCCCAGGACCTGGACTTCAAATCAGGAAGGATGCTCAGGAGGCCCCGCCCATACGGGCAGTGCTCCTAGGGCACCAAGAGACCTGTCTGAGAGCCGGGCATTGTCGCACCTGCTGGCTCAGCTCTGGGGTCTGGCTTGGCCTGAGGCTTCAGAGACACCTGAATGAGGGAGATGGGGTAGGGGCCAGGTTTCTCGACAGGCAGGGAGTCAGGCCTGTGCCCCTGGCCAGAGGAAGCCTGCGGTCCCACGGCCAAGAGAGAAGGAGCCGAGTAGATCCTTTCCCATCCCAGCCTCCTGTGTCTGGTCTATCCCAGCTCTGAAAACCTCTGTAATAAAGGGGGAGGGGGACGTCACCCTCCAGGATTTGGTTTCCTTTGAGATACAGTTGGACCAAGGCCTGGGTTGAGGGGAGCTTGGGGAAAAAGAAGATTCATCTGGATGCTTTCCCCTAGTTGCTTACTGTCTGGCTCTGTCCTGTCGTTCCACAGTGACCTCAGACAGAGGCCCTCCCTGCCACCCAAGCTCGTACCCTGTCTCTGCCTAGTTTCTTGATGACCTCGTCACTGGCTGTCTCCATTTATTTGTATACCTCATATTTTCTATCCCCACCAGAATGTAAACTCCCTGAGGGCACAGACTTTTCTTGTTCTTCCTCTGTCCCCACAGTGAAGGTTAACCTGAACCTGGCATATCATAGCCACTTAATAAATATTCACGAACAGATCAGTTGGTTTCTCGAGAGTTGGTTTAAAATTCAGCTGCTCGGACCTTGTGCCAGACCTTTGGAGTTGGAATCTCTAGGGATGGGCCCAGAGGTCCGCAAGTTTAATACACTGCAGGTGACCGATTCTTCCCCATAATGTTGAGAATCACTGTTCCTTCGTAAACAGTTCTGGGCACCTGCTGTAGTAGACATTGTTCTGGGCATCTGTCCCTAATAGCTACCTACCCCTGCCATTTGAGCTTTCTCTGCTGTCTGGCACCAGCTTGCTTTTTAAGGCTATATTGAGCCTACCATATGCCAGATCCTGTGCTGGGGGGTTGTGGATGCCACTCATTTCATCCTTATAATAGCTTGGCCAGGAGGCCTTCGTGTCCCGGAGAGCTGAAATTTAGCAGATGGGTATTGAGCCTCAACGCCTGTGCTTGGCCCAGGGGATTAGGTCAGCCCTCTTGGAGGTCACAGGCAAGCATGTGAGCGGCGGCGGTGGGGGGGAGGGGGGGTGGTCGGTCTGGTGGTCCTTGGAGGAGGGGACAGGAGAAGGAAGTCCAGAAGTCCCGGAGCGCTTAGGTGCGCTTAGGTGTGGCTGAAGCAGGTGGGTGTCTAGACTGCTGCCAGGGATTGGGGTGGGAAGGGTTAATGTATCAGAGAGGGTGGACTCGCAGCTGAGACTTTGGGAGCCTGGAGAGGCCAGAGAGCACACTGAGCAGTTGCAGAAAGGGAAATGGAAACAGATCGATGTGCCTGGAACACTCAGCGCTGGGGGCTGGGGGCTGGGGGGCGGGTAAGAGATGCCCTCAAGCCAGCGGGGCAGCCCGAGGAGTCCCGTAGGGCGTTTGGGTTTTGTCCTGAGGGCCACATGGAGCCACCGAGGAAATCTTTCCAAATAATAGGTAAAATATTCGCGCGGCAAAGATACTAAATCGTGACCAAGTCTGCCTCCTTAAGCCCCCTCTCCTCCCCAGAGGTGACCAGGGCTACTCAGAGCTCAGATGTCTGTCTCGGTAAATTCTCCACGTCTGCACGCACACATCCCCATATCGTAAACCTCATCCTGCGGGTGTGCTGTTCCACTGTCCCAAGCCACCCTCGTGCCAGGTGCTTTTTGTGTGCGTCTGTTCCCTCACTTCGCCCCACGCCTACGCTGTCCTGTGTACTAGACAGCACGACAAGCCTTTTATTGTGCCCATTTTCCAGGGAGTAGGTCGAGGCCCTCAGAGGCGTCCATCTTGCTTGGCCTGGCTCCAGAGCCTGCACCCTTAACGTTTACCGCCCGCAGCCGTCCACGTCGGCAGTCTGCTTAATGGTGGCACAGAATTCCATTATTTGTTTCACCAGGTCCTGCCACCAAAACAAATGAGGCTGTGGCAAATCGCCTGTGCCCTCTTTTGGAGGGCACTTGTCTAGGCAGGGACAGATTTATACTTGAAGCTAGTATACGTTACTCAGCTGCCATTCCAATGCTTCAGGGGTCCCCCTGCCTGGCCTGCTCCCAGATTCCCATCTGTCTGCCCACTGTCCTTCATCCCTCGTGAACCAGCTGTCCCCTCCAGAGGGGTGCATCCTTTCAGCACTCAAGATGGCTCCCTCCACCGCCGGCCCTGCCTCCTTGGCTCTTCGACCCTAACCATTTACAGCGACACCAGGAGTCTCTAACTTACATAAACCCAGCAAACCATGGCCTAAAAAAGAGGGAGAAGTGGGCAGGGGAGTGTGAGTGTCTCCACTCAGAAGAATACACCCCTGAGGCCCCAGCATCAAAGACTCGTGAGTCCCCTCCCCTGGTAGGGCCTGGAGGTCAGCCTGTGCCTTTGGTCCCATGTCCAGTGGCTGGACTGAGCCCAGCAGAGTGGCCTGGAGGAGGCCAGCGGGGAAAGTCTAGGCTGAATTTGATCTAAGGAACGTGGTGGAGGAGCGCCTGGGTGGCTCAGTCGGTTGAGCATCCAAATTCGGCTCAGGTCATGATCTTGCAGTCTGTGAGTTCGAGCCCCGCATCGGGCTCTGTGCTGACAGCTCGGAGCCTGGAGCCTGCTTCAGATGCTGTGTCTCCCTCTCTCTCTGCCCCTCCCCTGCTCATGCTCTGTCTCTCTCTGTCTCAAAAATAAATAAAAACATTAAGAAAAAAAAATTTTAAGGAACGTGGTGGAGCCATATGTTACCATGGCTGTTTGTATGCTCCTAAAATTCATGTTGAAACCTAATGCTTGACGTGATGGCGTTTGGAGATGGGGCCCTTAGGAGGTGATAAGGTCTTGAACCTTCATGAATGGGATTAGGGATCTCACAAAAGAGGCCCCAGAGAGCTCTCTTGCCCCTTCCACCAAGTGAGGACAAAGTGAAAGGTGCCGGCAGGAAGAAGCAGGAAGAGAATTCTCACCAGAACTTGACCGTGCCGGTGGTGCCTCGATCTTGGACTTCCAGCCTCCAGAACTGTGAGAAATGCATGACTGTGGTTTACAAGCCCCCCAGTCTGTGGTATCTTGCAGCCCGAATGGACTAAGACATCATATGTGCAGTAAGAACTTTCTGGATTTCAAGTATATGCTTTCAGAATAAACGAATAACCACCATGCAAGACATTCCATTTGCCCATTCCACTCAACGGGCTCAAGCCTCCGGGAGGGCACGGCCCGGGCACCGTGAATCTGTTCTTCCCTCCGGTAAGCCTCACCGCTGTAACAACCTCAAGACGCACAGTGGCTCAATCACAACAGAAGTTGATTTCTGACTCCTGTTAAGTCCTCATCAGGAGCTCCCGACTGGGAAGCAGCTCTCCTGAAGCTGAGACTCAGGGAAGCCGCCATTTTCAACACAGGACTTCCAAGAACATTCCACCCTCGCGTTAGCTAGGCGGGGGAGGTGGGCCTGGAGGATTGTCTGAGGATGGCTTTTACGGGAAGCCAGGGAATTGGCACGTCTATTTCCCTTCACTTTCCATTGGCTACAACTCAGTCATGCAGCCACATCTCTATGCAAGGGAGGTTGGGAAATAGAGATTAGTTGTGGGCTTAGGAGGAAGAGAAAATAGACTGGGTAAACATCTTACCACGCTGAGTGTGATTTCACTGTTTAAAGATGCAGATTTTTCTTTCTTTTTAAATTAAAAAAAATTTTTTTTTTAGCATTTATTTTTGAGAGACAGAGAAAGACTGAGGGCGAGCAGGGGAAGGGGCAGAGGGGGAGACACAGAATCCAAAGCAGGCTCCAGGCTCTGAAGCTTGTGGGCTTGAACCCACAGACCACGACATCATGACCTGAACTGAAGTTGGGAGGGAGCTTAACCAAATGAGCCACCCCAGGTGCTCCATTTTTCTTTTTAAACTTTTAGAGGAAACCAATTTGACAATAAATTTCATATATTGAAAAAAAAATAAAAAACCATGTCCTTAAAAAATAAATAAATAAATAAATAAAATAGAGAGAGAGGGGGGGGGAGAGGGGCAGAGGGAGCGAGAAAATCTAAAGCAGGCTCCATGCTCAGTGCAAAGCCCAGTGCTGGGCTCAATCCCATGACTCTGGGATCATGACCAGAACTGACATCGAGACAGACAACCAGCTGAGCCACCCAGGCGCCCAGACACAGATCTTTCTTACTCAAAGGGTCCTTAAGTCAATTACTTTATCGGTATTCAAGCAAAGAAAAGCCAATTGCTCGACTGCTGGAGGAAAACAGGTTGTGTTGAACTTCATCAGAGGTCACAGTGTTCTGTATTTTATGGGCAATTTAAGGGACTCTCAAGGGTAAATTTAGTACCAAAGGGACTGGCTTAGAATCCGGCTCACATCCGGCTCACGCCAGATAATGTGAACTCCACATTATCTCCAGTGAAGCCCCTTTTCCTGTCATTGGGGTATATCCGGTCTCCCTCACCCTACAATCAGTACTGGGCCTGTCTTCCTGCGTACATTTATTTATTTATTTTTAAATTTATTTTTGAGAGAGAGAGAGAACATGAGCCGGGGAGGGGCAGAGAGAGAGAGGGAGACACAGAATCCAAAGCAGGCTCCAGGCTCTGAGCTGTCAGCACAGAGCCCGACACGGGGCTCGAACTCAAGGGCCGCGAGATCACGACCTGAGCTGAAGTCGGACACTTAACCGACTGAGCCACCCGGGCGCCCCATGTGTACAATTTAAAGAACAGCTTCCCCCATTACCTTACCAGACTTTACAACCTTGTGAGGTACACAGAAGTGGTCAGGATAGGCTAGGTTACGCTATGGTAGCACCCCCCACCCCTGACCCCACAACTTCGGTTCCCTAACACAGCAAACATTTCCTGTCCCTGTGGCAGGTCTACTGTGGGTCAGCTGTGACTCTGCCTCATGCCATTTCTCTCTCGGGAACCCACACTGACAGAACAGCCTCTGTTTGGAATATTGCCTGTCACCACGGAAAAGGGAAAGGAGAGGACAGTGATGCCACTTCCCCTTGCATTTCACTGGCCAGAACAAGTCATACAGCCAAGCCCAATGGCCATCAGAGAGCCATGTGGAGACATCAACTCAGTTGGAAAGGAGTCCAGAGTTCAGGGGTGAGGTCAGGGATAGAGGACTACATTTGAAGTCCGTGGGATAGAGATGCTCTAAAGCCATGGGACTGGCCAAGGTTGTCACTAAGAATGGGGTTCAGGGCAACCTGTGACTGAGATGGAGCAGAGGGAGTGGAGCTGGCCAGGGAAACAGGAGTGGCCCCTGAGGTGGAGGCCATGTCATGGGAGCCCAGTGTGGAAGAGGGATGGCCCTTGTCCCGAATGACAGGAGAGGCTGAACAAAGAGAATCTAACTGAGGGGTCTAGCAACAGGGATGTCACTGGTGATGCCAATAAGAGCAGTTTCCATGAAGGAAGGGGTGGAGACAGCAGCTGATGGGAGTGACATGAGGAGATAATGAGAGGTGAGGATGGAAACTAAGAAATGTGGCTGCAAAGGGAAAATAGAGGAGGGGGTGCAGTGGGAGGGAGGGGAGGGCCCAGGGGGAGCTCACTCGTTGAGTCTGTGTGGCAAAAAGTAGAGCACACTCACCTGCTGGTGACAGGGAGCCGGGAGAGGGAGAGATTGACAGTGCGGGACAGAAAGGTGATCCGTGGAGGAGTGGACTCAGGGACTTGAGATTGGTGGGTTGTAGAGCTCAAGGGGAGGAGTGGGGGTCAGGGGGACACATCCCCAGTGGGAATGGGGGGGGGGGCGGTTGGAGTCCAGGTGCTGGTAGTTTGCTAGATTTGCTGCTGGGAAGCGGGGGGGGGGGTGGGGCTTCCTGCCCAAAGTGCTTCTATTTTCTCTCAGAGGTGAGAGAAAGTGGGTGGGGATGTGGGAAGCTGAGGGGAGAGGTGTGAGTGGTAGTTCTGAAGGAGATCTTGCACAAGCAGGAGAAGCAGAGTCAGAGGCCCTAGGTCTCCCTTGAGATGTGTTGCCAGGAATTTAAAATGAGATCAGTCAGCATGTGGGCTGTACCTCCCCCAGCAACATGCAGCTGGGCAGGGGCGGGCAGGGAGGGCGGTGGATGGTTTAAGGAGGGAAAGGGCTAAGTAGCCCAGGGGATGGGGAGGGTGGAGTTAAGGAGGGAGGTTTCTAGTGAGTGAATTACCCAGACATGCAAAGGGTGAGTGTCAATGTTGAGGGGTGGTCAAGGTCACTGAAGGAACGGTTTTTGGAAGGCGAGAGTGAGGCAGCAGTTGTTGGTGGCAGAAGTGGGATGGTCATTAGTAAAGACAAGCAGAGGGATGGCCATAGGAGCCAGTTGCTGAGGGGTAGGAACGTACCCACCTCGCCTGCTGTCACCCATCCCCAGAGGCCCTTGGCCATAAGCTGTGCTAACATAGCATGTAAAGCTCTTCGGCTGGTACCAGGCACATGTTAAGTTCATTACCTCTCTCAAGGGACAATATAGGACAGTTAGAAGGAAGCTGGGCTGGAGGAGCCAATTCACTTGCCTGTCCCATCAACTCTGAGCCAGCTCCACCAAGTGCTGTGGGCTCATCAGTCAGCCCCTGGCCTCAAGCTCAGACTTGAGTGGAGCCACTGGCCACACAAATGCACCTCAACTCGGAAAGAGACCAGGCTCGTAGGGTCAGGCCTCAGTGCACGAAGAGGAAGAAGGCCCTAACCAAGCATCAGCCCCGTTCCGGAGGAGAATTCCTGGCCTCTTTCACAGACAGAGGAGATCAGAGAAGTTGCCTTCCTCAGTTATACCGAAAGTAAACCCAAGCTTCTCTCTCCCCAGGATCTTTTCACTTAGTTATCAACCTAGTACCTACGGCTCTACCTGGGCAAAGGGCTGGTGCAGCCTCCTGTGTGCAGCCAAATTCGATCATGCCTGATCTTTCCTTCAGAAAGGGCTCTGCACTGGTTGCAAATTTGATCATGCCTGGATCCTTCCCCCAGAAAGAGCTCTGCACTGGTTGCGGGGGAGGGTGGAAAGAGGGAACTCCTCCCTCGATGCTTGGGAAGAGCCCATATCAGAAGCCCAGAAAGGCACTCCAGTTCCTGTGGCCCCTGGGCAGGATCCTGACATCCCATCTGAGAGGGACAAGTGCACAGGCCTGCCGGCTATGCGGTGGGACCAGCAGGTGGTGCCAGAGAGAGAGAGTCTCCCAAGTGCTGGGAGGCGGGGGAGGGGATGCAGGGGTGGGTGCACCTGCGGCCTGAGGGCTAGATTCCAAAACCCGCCCAGCCTGCAGTTTCCTGGAGGAATTACCAGTGAGGAAAGACCTAGCTAGTGCAGGAGCCATCCCAGGGAGGCTGCCTAGGCGGGGCCCCATTCTCTCCCCTGTGGTATCAGCTCCCCGACCTGGGGTCTAAGGGAGCTGACCACCAAAGACAGTCCGACTAGTTGACTAGCCATGGCGCCTGGGTGGCTCGGTCGGTGAAGCCTCCGACTTCAGCTCAGATCATATCAGATCATATCACATCACGGGTTCGAGCCCCACGTCAGGCTCCGTGCTGACAGCTCAAAGCCTGGAGCCCGCTCGGTTTCTGTGTCTCCCTCTCTCTCTGCCCCTCCCCTGCTCGTGCTCTGTCTCTCTCACTCTCAAAGACAAACATCAAAAAAAAAAAAAAAAAAAAAAAGTGCGACTAGTAAGACTTTGGGGTCACATTCCCATCAGCGTGACTGTTCCCTGCCTCAGTTTCCTCTCCACCTCACAGGTGAGGATAGTCTCTAGTAGCTACCTTGAGATTTCAGGGGTATCCACAGTGCTCCCTTGTGACAGAGACTTGAGGCCCAAGGTTAGAATGCCCAGAAATGTTTAATTTGTCGGTTGCAGCACGGCGCTAAGGAACAACATGGTTGTCTCCAAGAGACTGAGGGGCAGGAGGGGACCGGAGAAGCAAGCCCTCCCGGGGGCTGGGCATGCCGGCTGCCTTTTTGGTTGGGGGCTGGGCCTCCGACCCCAGCCCCAGGAGACCCAAGGCTGTGTTGAAGAGGTTGATGGGGGTGGAACCATCGGTGATGAGCGTTGATTTCAGGCCCAGGCTCTGGAGCAGTTTCACCTTGAGGAGCAAGAGGGAAGAGTCAGTCCCCTGTTCCTTTTCTTGTCTCCTTGGCCACCACCCACACTTATCGCACTCTGCAGCTGTCACCCGAGCCATCCTCCTAGGATTAGTCGCGGACAATAAGCGAGGTGTATCAGGGGAGACTGAAGGTTTCACGGGGGCTTAGAAGGCCTGAAAGACCCGGCCCCACTGTAGCTGCTTCCAGAAGCTCACCATTCCACCCTCGGTCGCGGCCGTTCAGTCCTTTCTGTTCCTTAAACGCACTGAGTTCTGTCGTCCTTGTGTCTTTGCACATGGAGCCTCTCCCAGGAAGCTCCCGTCGACTCTACATCGGCCTCAAGTATCCCCTCTTCCGAGGGACTCTCCCTAAACCAGCCAGCATCCCTGGCTCGACTTCCTTCAAAGCACTTGCCACGGACTGGGGTTCCACTTGATGACCATCCGCCCCAGGGGCTGCAGCTCCCTGCCGAAGCTAGCACAGTGCCTGGCAGAGGCCACCGTGCACAAGTTCTACAGGCCAGGACACGGGGACAGTTTCACCTCCTCTCCCCTCCGCCCCCAGCATCATCTTTCCAGATATGTCTGCCCCAGCTCTGCCTTCTTGGTTTCAAATATGGTCCCAACACACACATACACACACACACGCACACACACACCAGCCCCCTCCCCACTCTGACCTGCATCTCTGGCCCAGCCACAGCAAGGTCCCTGATGGTGCTGGGGCCCAGGGCCTCCGTCATCTGCTTGAACTTCTTCACCTCCACCTCCGCCAGCTGCTGGGCCTTGCTCACCTCCAGCTCCAGCTGGGCCCGGGCATAGACCAGTTCTAGTTCTCGCACTTTCCGTACCCGCTGGAGCTCAGCCTCCTGGAAGGGGGTGGGGGGAGAGAACGCAGCATTGTGTGGCCCCTGGGAACTGTCCCAGCAAGCCAGAGAGAACAGAGGCCAAAGGGATGGAACTGTAAATGGACAGTCAATTTGCCAGGTGACTCCTGGCCAGGCTGCCTTGTAGCTGGCGACTGGTGGGAGTCCTCAATCCAAGCCTTGGTTCTGCCATCTGTAAAATGGAGACAGTACCTGCCGCCTGAATGGGACTTCAGGCATTAAATAAGACCGTGCGTGTAAGACACGTGCAGCACTTTGCACAAAGCTGGCCAACGTGTGAGTGCACATTACACAGAAGACAGAGGTCATCATGCCCGGAGGGGAAAGGTGGTTAAGCGAATAGACACAGGGCAAAGGACTTTATAAACCACGGAGTATTTAAATAGGGCTTTACATCGGGACACCTGGTCTCCCACTCCTCTCCAGGGCTGCAGTGATGGGGCCTCTTCCAGACCCCCTTCCACAGGCATCGCCCCCACTCACCGTCTCAATGGCCAAGGCCTCGGCTTTCAACTTGGCCTGTAGCACGGAGCCTTCTCCCTCGATGCGCAGGGCCTCAGCGCGGGACTCGGCCTCCGCCTTGGCGGTCCCCGTGCTCTCCACGGCAGTGCTGGAGGGGCGGCGGGGGTCAGGGGACGCCAGGAGGAAGCCCAGCCCTGCCCTCCTCCACCCTCACTTCTGGGCAGCAGAAGTCACACTCGTCTCAGTCCCTCCACCAGCTGCTTTCCAAGACCGGGCCCTCTTTTCCTCTGGTTCTCAACCCACCTCAGAGCCTCCAGCTCCAAGAGTTCGCGGCGAGCCTTTTCAGCTTCGGATTGGTCCAAGATCTTCTGCCTCTCAAGCCGGCCGCGGGCTTCTTGCTCAAGTCTCTGAGCCTCGTGCCTGGACGGGAGAGGGGACTGGGAAGATGCTGGCCATCTTCCAAGATGCGAGCCAGCTCTCCAAGGGCAGGGACCGCCAGTCTGCTGGGGGTGCCCGCGGGAAGCACTCAACGTGCCAACGGAAGCACAGCGTGCGCGCTAACAGCCTGGCACGATTGCAGGCGCAGGGGAAGGGACGGACTTGTGACCCGAGGCCCCCGCTTCCACACAGCCCACCCTCCAGTGGGGAGAAACAAAGGGACGTGGTTGATTTCGGACAACGACAAGTTCCCTGAAAATGGGTGACGGGACACCAAGCAGAGCGGGTGCTGCTTCAGTTGGGGCAGAAAGAACTGGGCTCTGCGAGGAGGCGAGCTTCGGGCTGAGGCCCGAGGAGGAGGCCGGCTGAAGCGCTCTAGGCGAAGAGCATTCTGGCCGGAGGGAACAGCCAGCGCAGAGGGCCCGCAGCGGGGAGCCCGGCTGTGCATCTGAGGGGCAGAAAGGAGCTGGTGGGATTGGAGCACGTGAGCCTGGGAGAGGCTGGAAGGTGAGGTGGGGGAGGTAGGCCTGGATCCCCGGTGCCCGGAAGGACCACGGAACAAGTTTGCGTTCTAGCACAAGCAAGGTGAGAAGCCACAGGAGGGGGATGGCACCTAGTGGTACTTTTTTTTTTTTTTTTTTGAGAGAGAGAGAGAGAGAGAGAAGTCAGGAAGGGGCAGAGAGAGGAGACACGGAATCCAAAGCAGGCTCCAGGCTCCGAGCTGTCAGCACAGAGCCCGATGCGGGGCTCGAACTCACAGACCGTGAGATCATGACCTGAGCCGAAGTCGGACGCTTAACCAGCTGAGCCACCTGGGCGCCCTGTCCTAGTCGTATTCTTCAGTGGGCC
Source organism: Panthera uncia (assembly GCF_023721935.1). NCBI lineage: Eukaryota > Metazoa > Chordata > Mammalia > Carnivora > Felidae > Panthera > Panthera uncia. Next base: position 17,157,800 of record NC_064815.1, read on the forward strand.
ATGCCATCTGCTAAGGGTGATCGCAGGCCGTCCGTAGGCGGGGGCGGGGGGAGGGCACCTTGTTACCCAGGTCGTGGCAGTGGGCCGAGGTAAGGACTCTGGAGAGGTCTGGCCCTCAGTGGGCACTGTGGGCAGTGGGGAAGCCCTGCCCCCAGGCCTCACTCACTTGGCAGCTGCCTCCTGGGAGTTGGTGGTGATCTCAATGGCCAGTTGGACGCTGCGCTGTAAGGCGTCCCGGGTCCTCTGGTCCACGGGCTCCACCGACTGCACGTCCACGCTGCTGACCACCAACCCGTTTTGGGGGAAGACGGCCCGGTCCCGGGGCTGGGGCAGAGCCCTGCCGTCGAGCCCCTTGGTTTCTGGGGTCTCAAAGCCAAAGACAGCAGTGCGAATAATGCGGGCAGAATTCTTATGGAAGTCATCGAAGGTGACGGAGGCCACGGCCCCCCGCACCCGGGACGCGATGGCCTTGCAGGCGTCACCCACGAAGTCAGGCACTGAGAAGAGCTTGGCTGTCTCCTGTGGGTCCTTCCGGTCCCTCAGCTCAAAGTGCCTGTGAACAGAGAGGCCCAGAACAGGAAGCCATCTTCCTCCAGGAAACGGCAACTCTCGTCTTTGAAAAGGACTCCGGCCCCCACCCCCCGTCACTGGCCAGGGTCTCCCACGACAGAGAACGAGAATTGCTACCCACCATGGGCCCAGGTGAGAGACCATCTTATTCTCCCAGCCACCCTAGGAGGTGGGGATGAGCACTATCCCCTTTTACAGATGAGGAAAGAGAGGCCCAGAGAGGTTAAGTGACAGGCCCAAAGTCACATCATATGTGGCAAGCCAGAAAGGTGAACTCAGGCAGCGTGGCTCCAGGGTCTATGCTCTTAGCGACCATGCTGCAGTGCCCCCCCGCCCCAGAGAGGTCAGCGCCCCCATCTGCCCCTGTCACAGTCCTGGCCACTCCGCCCAGAGGTGGGTGTGGTGGGGCACAGCCGCCGTATGGGACTCCCCTCCCCCCTCTCCGGTCACTGCCATTTGAGCTCTAACTACGTACAGGGCACTGTTCCAATTCTCACCGCATCCCTTCGACCGCCCCGTGAGGCTGACGGTTGTCACTCTCATTTTACAGATCGGGAGATGGAGGAAAGCACCGAGTCACTGGCCTAGGTCCACAGCTAGCAAACGGCAGGGCCGGGACCCAGGCAGCGAGCCCCAGAGCCTGTGCTTGGGGACATCTGCCCACTCGCACTGGGTGTGTCCAACCGACATTTTCACGACCTTGCAGTTATGTGGTTGGCTGAACGTGAGCCCAGCGCTGCGGGACCCAGGGCTCTTCCTCCTGGCTCCCCCCCCCCCCCGGCCCTCCCCACCCCTCACCAGTTGTAGGCGAGCTGCAGCTGCAGCCTGGCATGGTCTGCTGTTTCGATGGTGATGACGTCTGTGAAGAAGTCAGGCCCGAGCAGCAGGCAGAGAGCGCGGCGGGCGTGGGGACGCTTGGGCCTCCCAGCCGAAAGGGACAACACAGTGAACTGCTCCTCGGGACCTAGCGACACCAGCTCGGGCCCAAAGACCACACTGCAGAGGGAGCCGGGAGTCAGACACACGGAGAACCCCTCCCGCCTCGTCCCCCTCGCCCCTGGTGGCCCTTCCCGCCTCCCCCCTCCCCCCCCAGTACCCCCCCCCACCCCCCCCCCCCCCCCGAATGGCCCCTCACCGAGCTCTCTTCTCTCTGTAGTCATACACCTGCACAGCAGCGTTGTGAGGGACCCGGTAGCTGACCACGCGGCTCTTGTTCCGGAGAGGGGAGGGCTGGGGGGTCTTGGGCATCTCCTTCACACCCCTGTCTGCCAGCGGGTCCTGCCCCTTGTTCAGCAGATCCTCCACCCCAGGAGGTAGCTCTTTCTCCCACAGGACTTCGTCCTGGGTCAGCATGTAGGTGCTTCCAATCACAGCTCGTACCTTGAGAGAGAACGGGGAGGGACGTCACCGGGAAGGGAAGGGGGGAAGGACCCAGCTGGCAGCCCGGTGGTGGTGGAGGGTAGCTTGGCGCTGTGGCCAAACATGGTCTCTGGAACGAGGCTGTATTCAGATGCACTGGCTGCTAGCTCGGTCGTCTTGGGCGCACCCCTGCTTTGGTTCCTCATCCGCACAGGGCCGAGGAATGAATGACATCTCAGATTAGTCTAGTGCTGAGAACTTGGCACGTGGTAAGGGCTTCAGAGGATTTCTTCTGGAACTTTCCTTCTGGGGGCAGCTTGGAGGGCATCGGAGGGACAGATGCCATCAATCCTAGGACCTAGGTAACATTCGCTAACACCTCCTGGGATTCTGAGCTCTACTTTCAGGTTGGCGTCTTAGAGAAAGAGGTTGGAGATGTGGTCCTAGGTCAGGCCAAGGTCAAGGCTTCAGATGGGGGGGGGTGGCAAAGAGGAAAAATTCCACCTGGATAAGGGGATGGGGGAGGAATTTGGTTCTTGCTGTTCCCAGGCCACTCCCCAGTTAGATCTTTATGCTGGGGCCAGTTCTGCAGTGGAGACAGAGTCCCCGTCCTTAAACCTGGCTCATCTTCTCCCTGGGGAGCTTCTCAAGTTTGCACTTCGCTATTTACGACAAAGGGAAGGCAGATACTCCACGGAATGCCGGCCTGCTCGGATGCCACCACCAAGGCTGTCGAAGTCTCCTCCCCCATCTCCACCACGCACCTGTCCCCGTCAGCCCTGAGCAGGCCACCACCGTGGCCGCACAACAGTAAGGGTGCCCATCCCTCAGCTGTTACCCTTCCAGTCTTGATATCCTGCACGTAGATGCCCTCATTCTCGTCCAGAGGGATGGCCTGACGTTCTTCTACCACCTCTACCTTGGCAGAGGGCACGTACTCCAGGGGCCCGCGGATGAGCCAGTTGTCCCCAGCCTGGTGGGAGACCTTCTCCTCCTCTTCTCCCTCCTCCAGGGGTTGCAGGGCCCTCAGCAGCAGCCCCTGCTGCTCTGACAGCACATATATATCCTGGATGCCTCGCTCCAGCCTCTCTCCAGGCTGGAGGAAAAAAGACTTCTCGCCCTAGTGGAAAGACATGGGGTTAGAAGCGGTTGCCACCCAGAGTCGTGACTGCCTCTGATAGCGCCTCTTTTGGTTCCTGTGGCCACAGGCTTGTGATGAGGACAGGAGCCCCAAAAGACCCTCCTGACGTTCCCACCGTAATACAGCGAAGCATTATCGGGACCATGAGGCTCTCGACAAATGCCCACAGATCTCATCCGGTCAAACCGCCCTTGATAAATCCTGTAAACCGTCAGGACCTGGACCCTCACAAGCTCAACTGTTAAGAATAAACCTCTTGGAGGGCCTGGGTGGCTCAGTTGCTAAAGCGTCCAACGTCCCCCACCCCCCCTTTTTTTTTTTAATTCATTTTTGGGAGAGACAGAGCATGAGTGGGGGAGGGGCAGAGAGAGAGGGAGACACAGAATCCGAAGCAGGCTCCAGGCTCCGAGCTGTCAGCACAGAGCCCGACACGGGGCTCAAACTCACTAACTGCGAGATCATGACCTGAGCTAAAATCAGACGCCCAACTGACTGAGCCACCCAGGTAAGTGTCCAACCCTTGATTTCAGGGCAGGTCGTGATCTCATGGTTTGGGAGTTTTGAGCCCCGCATCTGGCTCTGTGCTGACAGTGTGGAGCCTGCTTGGGATTCTCTCTCTCTCCCTCTCTCCCTTCCTCCCTCCTCACCACCCCCGTCCCTCCCATGAACTCTCTCTCTCTTTTTCAAAACTAAACATTAAAAAAAAAAAGCTTAAAAAAAAATAAGAATGACCCTCTTGTTGCTCATTTCTCCCATGCGTTGTTTTCTTGGGATGGTGTCGTCCGGACATTGGCAAACTCAGTTTCTGGGCCAAATCTGGCCACTGTTATTATTTTTTAACAATATATTTGAGATATAATCTATATACCATACAATTTTTCCGGTTAAAGTCTACAATTCAGTTGTTTTGGCATATCCACAGAGTTGTCCGATCATCTCTAGGATCTAATCCCAGGGTTTTCATCACCCTGAAAAACTCATTAGCGGTTCCTCTCTGTCCATCCCTACCCCCTCTAACCACTAATCTATTTTCTATCACTACGGATTTACCCATTTGGGACATTTTGTATAAACGGAACCACACAGGGGTGCGTGGCTGCCGCAGTTGAGTATCCAGCTCTTGATTTCAGCTCAGGTCGTGATCTCAAGGTCATGGGATCAAGCCCCACATCGGGCTCCGCACTAAGCGTGGAGGCTGCTTGGGATCCTCTCTCTCTCCTCTCTCTCTGCCCCTCCCCCCCCCAAAAACTACATTTTAAAAAGTAAAATAAATGGAATTAAACAATTCCAAGTACTAGCTGAAATACTAATGTAGTTTTTTTTAATGTTTATTTGTTTTTGAGAGAGAGAGAGAGAGAGAGAGAGAGAGAGAGAGAGAGAGACAGAACGTGAGTGAGGGAGGGGCAGAGAGAGGGAGACACAGAATCCGAAGCAGGCTCCAGGCTCTGAGCTGTCAGCACAGAGCCCGATGTGGGGCTCAAACTCACGAGCTCTGAGATCACGACCTGAGCTGAAGTCGGACGCTCAGCCGACTGAGCCACCCAGGCACCCTGAATGCTGATCATTAGCACACGAGCATCCGTACGTGCTTATTTCCTTTTATAGCTGAAGGATATTCCATTGTGTGGATACGCCTCAATTTGTGATCTGTTCATCCACTGCTAGACATTTGGGCTATTTCGGGAAGTAAAATGTTACAGGAACACAGAGGCACTCGTTCATTTACAAGCTGTCTATGCTTTTGCTCCAACAGTACAGTGGAATGTGCTCCCAAAGCCCAAAGTATCTACGATCTGGCCCTTTACAGAAAAGTGTGTCTATTCCTGGTAGTCCCATGTATAGTTAAGAGAGGGGTGAAGTGGGGTGGGGAGAAGCATAAACCAAGAGGTTTGTTTTATGCAAGATGACAAGGTTTCCAGAACAGCAGGCACGGATGGGACCCGGGAGGTGCTCCCAGAAGAAACTGTGTGGAAACTGAGGTTGGGGGCCACCAGGGAGATCAGGGGGACTCTGTCTCAAAAGATAGAACTAGACGTGCAAGGACACAGAGGGAGCCAGAACGAGCTTGGTGCTTCTAGAACATGTACCTGGGGTGGGAGGAGGGAAGGAAGAGGTCCAAGGGCCTCCACTCAAGGGCATTCACCCTCCCAGAGCAGAGCTCCAGGTGAAATGGAGGCACTCACCTTGACCACACGCTTCTGCCCCAGCTGGTTCTTGCCATCCGGGCCCACTGGGTCGAGAATCACACAGTAGTTGCGGGGGCCCAAGGTGGTGATGGGCACGACCCCCAGCACCTCCTCGTAGACATCTGGCACATGGGCCTCCGTGTCCTGCACGGTCACCAGCCACTCCTCTCCCGTGCGACGGGTCACTCCTCTCAAGTCTCGGAAGTTCTGCCGAGCCCGGAGGTGCAGGGCCGTCTGTAGGACAAGAGGTCGGGGCGTTTGGGGAAACCGATCTCCAAGTTCCTCAGGGGACCTGGGAGCCCCACTGGCCACTAAGTGCTCCCAGGCCTGACCGCCAGTCTCCACCAACCCAGGAGGGCATTTTAACCCTCTCAGAGGACTCAGGATACCCCTCAGGTAACTGACCTCTGCAGTTTTCTTTTAGTGGCCTTAGAAATATTGCTTCTCTTTCACGTTCATGTCCTCTGCCACTATTCTCTGCCACTCAGAGTGATCCCTACCCCAGGGTCCCTTAACCTCCCAGAGCACAGACCTTTTCTGTGAGGATCACGGCGTCCACCAAATCCAGAACCTCCTCAAACACTCCCGGGAGATATGCCCCCACGGAACGCACCAGCCATTCTTCCCCTGGGTCGGGTGAAGGGTGGGGGTTGGGGGGAGGGAGAAGCCATGTCAACATGACAGCAGGGTCAGGGGAGAGCCCGCACAGGGGAGGGTTAGGGAAAGCAGCAGTGGGCAGCCCCCAAAAGCTTATAAGAGAGATCCCAGGGAAGTACTTCCTCCCAGGCTGCTAGTGGCCATCCCCAACCCTGTGGGCAGAGCACGGCCTGTCCGCCCCCATCAGCACCCCTTATCGACCCCACCTGTCACCCTCTCCTTGCCGTCCCGGTCCCAGCACTCCTTGCGGGCCCTCAGCCGCAGGGCCTGGTTCTGCCTGATGACTGTGGCCTGGATAATCTCCAGGACCTCCACCTCCTTCTGGGGGATATATGTGCCTGGGGAGGGGAGAAGAGGCTGGAGGTGAACAGGTATCAGAGCTATAGTGGAAAGGCCAGGAGCCTCTGACCCGGACTCCGGCCAACGGAAGGAACTTACCAGGTCCTTCAAATAGCCACTCATCTCCTGCCACCACCTTCTCTCCATTCTTATCCTCAAAATCCAGCAACGCCTTAAGATGGAGGGCAGTGTTGGGCATAACCACCTGCAGTGGAGTGATGTCCTGACAAGGGAAGAAGGGAGGTCATGGGACATCCAGTACTGTGACTCCAGGAGTCATGCCCAATACCTTGGAGGTCAGAGTCCGCAGCATCCATCTTTATAGGTCCCCCCAAAAGCTGCCAAGTGGAATGCACAAGGTAGGGGTAGTCCCAAAGCCATCTGACCTGAAGAACTAAAACAGCTGACCGAGCAAGAGGAAGCCACTACCAATGAGCCAAGAACACACGATCCTCTGTAGGAAGTGCTTAGAAGCGGTTCTGAATTAGAAACCTAGGCTGGGAAACTGGGACACACCTCAAGGCCTAGTATGCCCCGGGGAAGTGCAGAAAGTGAGGAAGTGGGAAGCCTGGACGGCTGTAACAGGCATGCTTTGGCACATGGCTTTGTCATCAGGGTCGCTTCATGGTCACAAGATGGCCACCATGCTCCAGCCATCACGTCTCTTTTCGTCAGGAAGGGGGACCTGGCAACAAGCATCCAAACCTTTTAGAAGTTTGTAGAAAGGTTTCTAAGAGTAGAACTTCACTTGGTCTTTGATCTGAGGGAGGCAGGAAAGGAGAGAAAGAGGCTCAGAGAGGCTGGAAGAGATATGCCCAAGGTCACACAACTAGTGATGAACGGGATCCGGACTTGAACCTCAGTCTTTAGTGAAGCTTAGCTGCCCGCCGCTCCTTTCTCTGACCAGAGTGACCCAGCACGGAAAGGTCGAGCAGCTCTACTCTCTCCCCACTGACCACACACTGGGTTGGAGGCAGGTGAGCCCTTCCTTGTGCATCTTCAATGGGCACAGCACCTGGCTGATTGTGGTAGGGGCAGGCTACACACACACACACACACCCATCTTCCTGGATTGGAAGTGTCCAGCAGGTGATAAGACAGATACAGACCCCTGTCTCCAAGTACACCATGGACAGTGTCAAGGGACAGAGGTTGCAAAAACCTAGGGCACATCAGGAAAAGCCCTCTGGGAGTGGCTTTTGAGCAGGGGCTCAAAGGAAGAGCTGGCTTTTGATATAAAGGTGCAGGAAGAGGAGAAAGTGAGATTTCTGGAAGGATCGTGGGGGTTTTTCACCTCCCACATCTACTCTATCATCATTTTCTCCCTGTTCCGCTGAAAGCTACATCTACCTTTATCGCTGCCATTCCCCTCACCTAAGTCACCATCTCTTGCCTGGATAATGGAAAGATCTTCCTAATCTGTCTCCTGGCGGCCACCCTGGTCTCCTTCCTGTCTGTCCCCCACGCCACTGCAGGCTTCCAGCTCAGGTGACTAGGTACCCAGTAGTATCGCCACATAAGATTGGGAATGTGGGAGAAGAGCAGATTTGGGGGGAAGGGAAAGTGTCGGGTTTGGATGTCCAGTAGGAACTGGCAGCGGGACATCCAGGAGAGAGCCTCCCACAGGCAGCTAGGGGCTCACAGGTCAGCAGCTCCCAGCGATGGTACAGGGGTGGATGTCTAACATAGACGAAGTGGTCAAGGCCACGGGAGCAGGAGAGGGCTCACAGGAGGTTCAGGACAGAATCTGAAGGCAGAGGGCAGGAGAGGAGAGGGAGACATCGAAGAAGATGGAAAGAGATATCCACAGAGTAAAACAGGAAGATAAGTTTTAGCGGGGGGTCGGGTGGAGGGGAAAAAAAGACAAGTTTTTTTTTTTTTTAAGTGTTTATTTTGAGAGAGAGAGAGAGAGAGAGTGAGCAGGGGAGGGGCAGAGAGAGATGGAGACAGAGAATCTCAAGCAGAATCCACGCCCTTAGCGCAGAGCCCAGTGCGGGGCTTGAACTAATGAACCATGAGATCGTGAGCTGAGCCAAAATAAAAAATCAGACACTCAACCAAGGGAGCCACTCCAAAAAGACAAGTTTTAATAACAGGGCAGGTCAACAATGGTTGTGGCTAAGAAGACCCGTGAGACACAGAATGTCCACCCAGGTTAGGAATTAGGAGTTGGGAGGCCTTGGAGCCTTGTGAAAGCAAGTTCAGTGGAGGTGTGGGGCGGGGGCAGGGGCCAGATGTAGGGGCTTGTGAGGAAATGGGGCAGAGGACATCAAGCAGTTATCAAAGGGTAAGTATGAAAGGAAAGCAGCAGCAGTAAATAGCTAGAAACTGGATTTATATATAGGGCCCTCATAAAAGTTCCTACTTTTAAATTTAAATTTCAGGGGCGCCTGGGTGGCTGAGTCGGTTGAGCGGTTGAGCGTCCGACTTCAGCTCAGGTCATGATCCCGCGGTTTGTGCGTTCGAGCCCCGCGTCGGGCTCTGCGCTGACAGCTCGGAGCCTGGAGCCTGCTTCGGATTCTGTGTCTCCTTCCCTCTCTGCCCCTCCCCCACTTGTGCTCTGTCTCTCAAAAATAAATAAATGTAAAAAAATTTCACGTGCGTATCCTGGGACCCAGCAATTCTTAATAGTTTCTACTCTTAAAGAACAGCAAACACTATACGTGCCTGGTTGGCTTAAGTTGGTAGAACATGGAACTCAATATCAGGGTTGTAAGTTCAAGCCCCAGGTTGGGTGCAGAGATTACTTAAAATCTTTCTTTCTTTCTTTTTTTTTTTTTACATTTATTTATTTATTTTTGAGAGAAAGAGCACAAGTGGGGAGGGGCAGAGAGAGAAGGAGACAGAATTCAAAGCAGGCTCCGGACTCTGAGCTGTCAGCACAGAGCCCAACACGGGGCTTGAACTCAGAAACTGTGAGATCATGACCTGAGCCAAAGTTGGACGCTTAACTGACTGAGCCACTCAGGCGCCCCTAAAAATAAAATCTTGAGAGGCCCTGATGGCCGGTTAAGCGTCCGACTTTGGCTCAGGTCACGATCTCACGGCTCCTGGGTTCGAGCCCCACATCGGGCTCTGTGCTGACAGCTCAGAGCCCAGGGCCTGCTTTGGATTCTGTGTCTCCCCCTCTCTTTCTCTGCTCCTCCCCCACTCACACTCTGTCTCTCAAGAATGAATAAACATTAAAAAAAATTTTAATTAAAAAAAATCTTGAAAAAATGTTTTTAAACACACACACACACACACACACACACAAACAGCAAACAGGAACATGAACAAGGACACACAGACAAGGATACTCGTCGCAACACTGTTTTTCCTTATAAATCGGAAACACCATGAATGATACTCAACAGGAAAATGGCTGAGCTTTTAGCATCATCTGGAATTACATAGAACAAATGAGACTTACATAACAATATGCAGAAGCTCATTCAAAATACACTGGCAAGTGACAATGTGATAGCTTTATGCAAATAGGTTATAGTTGATATGATTTTTTTTTTTTTTACACATACTTATGTTAATGCATAAACATATCTGGAAGCACAGACCCTGAATGGATGATAGTAGAGGGCTCTGGCGAATGGTGAGTAGAGATTGGGGGCAGAAGTCACGAAGGACCTTACAGCCTTCTGGATGTATTCTTTAGAATGAAAGCTTCTGCAAGTAAGCCTTTAAGGGCAGAGAAGGATGGAAGAGACAGAGCATATTTATTGGCCAAGAGAAAGGCAGCAGTAGTGGGGAAATTAAAGACAGAGGAAAGAGAAGCTCCAGGTGGGGTTACAGGTTAAGTGTTGGACTTCAGCTCAGGTCATGACCTCATTCATGTTCAGGACTTCGAGCCCCCCATCGGGTTCCACGCTGATGACGCGGCACCTGCTTGGGACTCTCTCTCTCCCTCTCTCAAAATAAATAAATAAACTTAAAAAAGATAGAAGTATATAAACTTACCCAAGGAGGTGAAAGACCTGTACCCTGAAACTACAAGACATTGATGAAAGAAATTAAAGGAAACACAAATGGAAAGACATTTTACTCTCATGGATTAGAAGAATATTGTTAAAACGTCCATACTGCCCAAAGCAATCTACAGATTTCACGAAATCCCTATCAAAATACCAACAGCATTTTTCAGAGAACTAGAACAATCCCAAAATCTGTATGGAACCACAAAAGACCCAGAATAACCAAAGCCAGGGGCGCCTGGGTGGCGCAGTCGGTTAAGCGTCCGACTTCAGCCAGGTCACGATCTCGCGGTCCGTGAGTTCGAGCCCCGCGTCGGGCTCTGGGCTGACGGCTCGGAGCCTGGAGCCTGTTTCCGATTCTGTGTCTCCCTCTCTCTCTGCCCCTCCCCCGTTCATGCTCTGTCTCTCTCTGTCCCAAAAATAAATTAAAAAACGTTGAAAAAAAATTTAAAAAAAAAAAAAAAGAATAACCAAAGCCATCTTGAAAAAGAAAAACAAAGCTGGAGGTAGCACTATTCCAGATTTCAAGTTCTATTACAAAGCTGTAGTGATCATGACAATATGGTCCTGGGGCAAAAATAAACATAGATCAATGGAACAGAATAGAAAGCTACAATTACAGGGTCAATTAATCTTTGGTAAAGGAGGCAAGAGAATGCAATGGGAAAAAGTCTTTTCAACAAACAGTGCTGGGAAAACTGGACAGTTACATGCAAAAAAAAAAAAAAAAATGCAAGGGTACCGCTTTCTTACACCATACCCAAAAATTAACTGAAAATGGATTAAGGACCTGAATGTGAGACCTGAAACCATAAAAATCCTAGAAAAGAGCACAGACAGTAATGTCTCTGACATTGACCATAGCAACATAATTTCTAGGTATGGTCTCCTGAGCAAGAGAGATAAAGCAAGAACAACCTATTGGGACTACATCAAAATAAAAAGCTTCTGCACAGCCAAGGAAATAACCGACAAAACTAAGACAACCTACAGAATGGGAGAAGACATATCCATAAAGGGTTAGAGTATCCAAAATATATAAAGAACTTACACAACTCAACATCAAAAAATAATCTAAATTAAAACAGACAGAAGACATGAATAGACACTTCCCCAAAGACATCCAGATGGCCAAAAGATACATGAAAAGATGCTCAACAGGACTCATTATCAGGGAAATGCAAATCAAAACCACAAGAAGATATCCCCTCATACCTGTCAGAATGGCTCAAATAAAAAACACATGAAACAATAAGTGTTGGCGAGGGTGTGGAGAAAAAAAGGAATCCTTGTGTACTGTTGGTGGGAATGCAAACTGGTGCAGCCACTGTGGAAAACAGGATGGAGGTTTTGCAAAAAATTCAAAATAGATCTACTGTATGATCCAGTCATCACCCTAAGGGGTATTTACCCAAAGAATGTGAAAACACTAATTCGAAAGGATATATGCACCCCTTTGTTTATTTCCGCGTTATTTACAATAGCCAAATGGTGGAAGCCCAAGTGTCCATCAACAGAAGAAAGGATAAAGAAGATGTGGTATATACACACAATGGAATATTACGCAGCCATAACAATAATGAAATCTCGCCATTTGCAACAGCATGGATGGAGCTGGAGAGCATAATGGGAAGAAGCGAAGTAAGTTAGAGAAAGACATACCGTATGATTTCACTCATATGTGGAATTTAAGAAACAAGTGAATAAAGGGAAAAATAGACAAACCAAGAAACAGACTCTTAACTACAGAGAACAAACAAACTCTGTTACCAGAGGGGAGGTGGAGGGGGATGGGTGAACTAGGTGAAGGGGGTAAAGAGTACACTTATCCTGATGAGCACTGAGTAAGCATATGGCATTGTATGGCACACCCAAGCCTAATACTGTAGGTTAATTACACTGGGATTAAAATAAAATAAAATTAAAAAGAGACACAGAAGGATAAGCCAGGTTCCCGGGGCCACCTGATGGAGGCCCCAACAGGTAGAAAGGAGATGAGCACAGATATAAAATAAGGGAAGGGAATGCAGACCCAGATCCTGCCAGATGGCCTGGACTTCTAAGTATGTGGCGAAGTTGTTTAAGAATGAGTGGGGCACCCAGGTGGCTCAGTCAGTCAAGCATCTTACTCTTGATTTCGGCTCAGGTCATGATCTCATGGTTCGTGGGTTTGAGCCCCGCGTTGGGCTCTGTGCAGACAGCTTGGAGCCTGAAGCCTGCTTCAGATTCTGTGTCTCTCTCTCTGCCCCTGCCGAGCTTGCACTCTGTCTTTCCCTCTCTCAGAAATAAATAAACATTAAAAAAATAAATAAATAAAATAAAATAAAATGCTACTAAAAAATAGGATAGAAAATAGGAAGGGAGTGGAAAATGATAAATATTTAGAGGCATGCAGAAAAAAAGTGGAGAGAAAGCTGGTTAGGAAGGAAGAGAACCACTGAACAGAGCTGGCCTGGAAATGAGCCACTTGACCCATCAGCTACTTGTAATACTGTCATCTTTGTGGATCTGTCCTCATGGCCAGGAAGCCCCTCCTGGGTATGAGGACAGGAAGGACAGGTTGGGGTCACAGCAATCCAGGACCGGCTTTGGCCACAGGTCCTGCACATAAGAGACTGTTAAGATGACAACCTCCAGTTGGTGTAGGAAAGAGACCAGGAAGAGAATCTGAGGGACAGAAGACGGAATGAAAAGCCCTGAGGGGTCATGACAACTGAGGAGGCGGGGATTGAGTTTCCAAGGTGGGGGAGGTGGGAGAATAACCAGGTCCCGAGTGGACTGGCACCAGGAGGGGCTGCAGCAGAACAGAAGAATTGAGGTCAAGAAGGCCAAGTCATTGACAAGGTCATCACAAGGACATTAGTGAGGCTCCCATGAGTCAGAAGGGGAGGGAGAGGGAGGCCTGAGGCAGGCACCTTCTCAGTGGAGACCAGAAGGGAAGAGGTGTGGGCAGAGAGGGAGGAAAAGGAACGGCTCCATGACATTGGGCTCCAAAGAGGGAGAGGCCCTGTCCTCCTGGCCTGGAGGATGTGGGGTTTGAGAGAATGAGCTGCTGTGGGCTGGGGAACCTAGGGAGCTTTCAACACTGCCCCCCCCCGCCCCCCCCAACCACTCCCCACCCAGAGAGGGACTGAGCTGATCCGAGGTAGGACCTGGGTATGGGGGATTTTCAGGCCAGGGCCTGAGGGCCACGTAAACAAGGGCCAGGCCACAAGCACAGGCCTGTGATGCCTTCCTGAGGAACGGTCACCAGTCCCCGAGCCCAAACTCATCTCGTCCACCATTGCGGTCACTGCCCACCAGACTGCCCAACAGTCTGGCACCGTTTGAGTGGATGAAATGCTCACACTTGGCATAATTGTTTAGCACCAGAGTGGTCGGGAGCTTCTAGCAGGCTCCAGAGCCTGGAAGGTCAGGAGGGGAGATGGGCTGACATCTCTCAAAGGAGGGGCGGGTCTGCTGTGGGCATGCTAGGAGGAAGGAAGGAAGCAGTAATTCTGTCCTTGGGGAGAACCTGCAAATGTTGCCCCCACCCCCTCCCACAGCCCCAGTTTGTTTTCCCTCCAGAAGGCAGCGCAGAGCCCTAGGACAAGGCGGCAGAACAGGCAGAATGATTATAGAGGAAGCAAGCCAGGTACCTTTTCCAGCACCTCCCCTGGGTACAGGGGGAAGGGGTCCTGGGCCAGCCGGATCTCTAGGTCAGCGTGGCGGAGCCGTACTTGCCCTGTGACGTCGAACAGCACCAAGCCCTGGGGATCCCGGGACACCGGGTTGGCCACTGTGCAGTAGTGGCGTGGGGGGACAGTCACCATGCGCATGGGGGCAAACAGGACCCTGTAGGAGGGTGAGAAGCAGTGTGAGGACCTGGGGGACCCTGTTCTCATTTCTGAAGGAGACAGTGAATGGGAGAGAAAGTGTCACCCAACCCAGGGCCAATCCTGCCTGGGAACAGGAAGGAGATGGACGGTCACGCCAGCCAGACTAACAGGCACCCCACGGCACGGTCCCAACACCAACCTCTCATTGTCCTGCCGGATGTAAGTCTTTGGCCCGACCTCCACGCGGGACACGTTGCTGTTCTGGTCCAGCACATGGATGTAGTGGTATGGGGGGATGCGGATGATGGACTCTTCGGTTGCCATGGTGACTCCTGAGCCCAGGGCAGCAGGGGGATAGACAGGTGGGAAGATCCAACAAGATGAGCACAGGGGGCCGGCACAGGGCCAGCATGAGCCGGAGGACTGGCTGGAGATGGGGGAGTGGGCCTGTCCTCCTCCAGCTCGGATTATTTCACCCTTTTGAGCCCCACGCCAGCCGCTTCCTCTGTTCTCCCCACCCAGGGCACGCAGCCCATCCAGACCTCATCCCTGCCGAGACCTGCTTGACACAATTAACCACGGAAGCCCAGGTTGTTCTCTGCCTATTCCTTTCCCTCCCCAAGCTGCCTGCAGCACCGGAAGGGGCTTTAGATGAAAACTCTGGAGGTGCCGGAGGTGGCCTTCACCAGCAGAGCAGGAGCAGTGACTGGGTGGCTCCCCGGCTCCTCCAGACACAGGCTTGTTTATTTCAGGGGATCCCGGGACCCAGCTGTATTGCAATGGTAGCCCACAGCCTAAGAATATTTACACTATCTTTGCACCCATGCCCCCACACACATTTTCAGCAATCTGGGATGAACTGTTCAGACACGGGCCACCTCTCAAGGGAGGGATCCCTGGCGGAACTGGTGCTCCCATAGAGTCAGCTGGGTTGCAAACCCCAACCAAATTAGTCCTTTTCTCCCCAGTTCTCTCTGGTCTGTGGTCACTCTTTGTTTCCTGTGTTTGCAGGTAGGGGTGGGTGGGAAGGGAAAGTGAATGAACAAGTGCGTCTCTCACCCACCCCCATCCTACCTGCTTCTGAATCCTGGGTGGTTCAGGAAGGTCATGCCTCCTGCCTGAACCCCCGTCCCTGCCTCCAGCAGGCCTTGGACTTTGGACGATACATCCCTTGGGGTCACACAGAGGGAACCAAGTTTATTAGACAACTCAAAGCCCTGCCCTCTGAGACTTTGGTCAGGCCATTTTGAAGCCACCAGCAGAAAAGTAGGGACACTTCATCTGCCCCACCATTCAACTAACTTCTAACCTGAGAAGCGGGAGCGAGGACGGAGTGGCTTAGCGCAGGAGAAAGAGGCTGAAGCCCCAAAATTGCAGAAGCCAGGGAAAGGCACAAGAATTCTACTTAACCTACACACTCTGTAAAATTTTTATTTATTTTTTTGCTTAGCAATTGTGAGTTTCCACAACCTCCTGATTCCTGCTTCTCTTGAAGAATTAGGAGCTACACCCTGCATTTCCACCTAGCAAAACTGGCTAGAGTCAAGTCACAGCTGCTGCCTATAGATGTGACACCCCCCACCGCCCAGGCCCGCCTGCCCCCTCCCCGCCAATCGTGCACTTACCACAATCCCCACGTGCTGTTCCTGTTGTCCTCTACCTAGGCTGCTGCACTCAACGACACCTGCCTGGCTCCTGCTTAAGTCTCTAACTCAGCATCATCTAGTAGAACCTTCTGTAATGATGGACATATTCTAAATCTGGATTCTTTGGACTGGTCACAGGCAGCTACTGAATACTTGCAATGTGACCAGGGGAACTGAGGAACTAAATATTAAATTTCCATCAAGGTGGCCAAATAAGGTTGGTCAGTCCCACATTACAGTGTACCTCCAAGTAGCTGAGTCCCAGGTAGGGACTATGGATCATTAGAGGCCACGCAGCAAATCAGTGGGATGAGAATCCCCATGGAATGCTTGGTCCTGTCCTTCTCTGGTGGCAGCCATGGGACAGTGGTTAGGGGCACAGATTCAGCCAGACTGCCCGGTCTTACGGTTCTGATTCCCTGCCTTGTACTGTTTCCTTAACATCTTACCTCATTTTGAAAGGTTACAGTTTTCACCTGTCTTCCTGGTACACTTTCCACATCAAAAGAATGTTCTGCTCTCTATCTTGCAACTTTGTATGGGATTTGACCTCGATACTTTTTTGTTGCTCTGGTTTATGTGAAGTTAATTCCCCGGGACTTGTAGGAGTGGCTTTTCTGACGTCAGGGCTCCCTCTTCTGTTGTTTTCAGGCAGTGTTTGAAAATACAGGGGCTGCCTTTCTGCTTTCCTTGATCTGTTCTCCTCCCCACTCTTATCTTGACCTTCTCTTTCCTTCCTCCCTATTGCCCAGTCTCTCTCTGCTGTGCTTTCAAAGTGGCTTCCTGAGGAAGCCCCCAAAGAGCCCCCAGGAGCCGGAAGTACCTGCATCCCTTCCTGGATGGGGTAACTTCAGACGAGTCCATTGCCCTCCCTATACCCGTTTCCCGGCCTGTAAACTGTGAACGGATAGGGCATCTACCCGAGTTATGAGGACTGAGGTAATCATAAAGTACTTGGAACAGAGCCCGACTCTTCAGAAGCACTATGCCACTTATTGCTGAGGCAGGAATAGCCTGAGGCCCAGCTCCCTTAATCAGTTAGGGGATGTGGCCTAGCACCAGAGACCCCCTAACCCACCCGGCCTTAACCCCCCTTGCTGAGTGGTCAGAAAGCTGGCAAGTCTTGTGTCGCCCCAGCTGTGGGGCTAGAATGGCAGCAAAGAAGGGGCATCTGAAGGCTAAGTGAAGCCTTTGCCAGGTTCTCTGCAGGGTAGAAGCCTGGCCAGGAAGCCAGATGGGGGAGAGGAAGGGCTAGGGCTATAAGCGGAGGTGTGGACAGGGCTCCGTGAGGCACCCCCTAGGGAAGATCTGAACTCTAGAAGGCCATGCAAGGGCTGGGAAGCAGGCCCCAGGAACAGCCTCCAATGACTCCTTTTTGGACAATCCCCCACTCCCTATGGCTGAGGCCTCTCCACCATCTGTCATCCCAGCTGGGCCCAGTCAGGGGGGCTGAGAGCCTCACCCAGCTCAGTGACTCAGCTGAGAATCATCCTTATAGCTGATCTGGCTGGGCTTCTGCCTTGTTCCAAAGCCAAGCCCTTGTTTCAGTACTGGGACCCTATCTTATCCCCCCTGACTGCCCACTACCATACCCTAAAGCTGTGCCTTCCACCTAGACCACCTGCTGTTCACCCCAGAACAGACTTTGCTCTTATCCTCTTGCTATCTGTAAAAAGAAGCCTCCACGTATGACCTCTCCAGGGAGCCAGGGAAACCACTTGACTCAGGCAGCTTGTTTGTGACAAGTCCCAGATTTACACTTTTGGGGTGTACCAGATGACATGGATAGTCAGAACATTGTCTTTCCAGTAAGGCAGGCCCCTCAAAAAACAATGGTTAAGGATGATGTTGGCCTTTGGAAGGTCCTGCCTAGACCTTGGGGCTGGCCCCGGCACTCCAAATCCACTCATCCCCTCCCCTTCGGGGCCTGCTTCCAGGATCTGCCCCCTAGTCTGCTCTCTGCATACATGCCCAGCTTGGTCTGATCACACTTCCCCCAGATGTCATGAGCTTCCTGCAGGAATCCGTCAGCTGTTGCCCAAAGTCTCAGACACTGCACCACACCCACGAAGAAGGGGGGCGGGTAGTGGGTGGAAGGGCAGAGAACAAAACCTGTAGGCAGAAGCTGCTTCATCTGCTAGTTAAGACGCAGCTATAGACCAGTGTCTTGGCTCCAAAGGAAACTTACAAAAAGGAAACTTACACTACAGCAAAACTCAATGAGCCTCTCTGGTCACTACCTGTCAGAGATCTTCAGGGTCAACTGTGAGTGCCTGGCACAGTGACTCAAACAGATGTCTGAGTGACCAGCTTTATGGTGTATTGGTCTGTAGTGAGCGACATCGGCATCACCTGAAGCTTGTTAGTAAGGGGGCTTCTCAGGCCCCACTCAAGAGCTGCTGAATCAGCCGGCATTTTAACCAGATCCCTCGTGATTTGGGCACATATTAAAGTACCAGCAACTCCGGCCTCAAGCAGCCACTCTCAGTCCTGGCTGTACTTGAGAGTCACCTGGAAGTCTTCGAAAAGCACTGATCT
The DNA here is from genome assembly GCF_023721935.1 of Panthera uncia. NCBI lineage: Eukaryota > Metazoa > Chordata > Mammalia > Carnivora > Felidae > Panthera > Panthera uncia. The sequence continues at coordinate 17,176,022 of NC_064815.1, forward strand.
CTGGGGATTCTGACCTCAGTGGCCTGAGGTGGGGTGCAGACATGGCTAGATTTAAAATCTCTCCCACTGACCCTGATACACAGCAAAGATTGAGCTCTGTCAATCTGGGGCCACTTGCTAGCTCTGAGCCTTAGTCTCCCAGACCGAGAAATGGAAAGGAAGGACTATTTCCTGGGCCTAAAGAGATTAGTGACTACAGGATGGCTCTAGGGCACAGGAGCTCAGAGGGTGGCTGGGAGGAGGGAGAATAAAATGAGCTCAGATTACAGACTGCTCAAGGGCAGGGCATTTCGTTCAGCCTGGTCCATGGCAGGTCCAAGGAGCCCCCAAGCAGACCTGAAGCTGGAGGGGAAGTCAGTGACTCAGCCTGCCACCATCCTCCCTATCAAGCTCAGGTTTAGGGAAATGTACAGGACGCTCAACATACACAGGGGCTCATCGTTGCCGTTTCCCTGTGTAAACATTCTAATCTTTGGAGAATGCAAGAGTCACATTACTCAGGGACTGCTCAGAGGCTATTTACCGGCTTCCCAGTTTAGGGAGATTATTTCCTACTATAGGGGGACTAGAGTGGAAATTCAAGAATTTGTCTCCCACCAAACAGGTTTAAGAGCAGCTTTTTGGGAACTTTTCTTCCTAGGAAAGTGTTCTCTGAGCTCCAGCTCAACTACCTTGTGGGAGAAGGAGCAGCTTGGTGGCCTCACTGGGGACAGAACAGTTCTGCCAGCTCAGGATGCTCCTCGCCCTATCTTCACCCTACTTCCTGGATGCTGCCAATTAATGCCACTCATTGAAGATGAAGGTTGTCCAGTTGAGAAGTGACCCAGGAACCAGGCTTCAGAACCCCTGATCTAGATCAATGTTTTCTAAACTTGCTCCATCACAGGAACCAGCTGAGAGTGTTGCTCCTGTTCATGCTGATTCCCAGGCCTCATCCAGCCCCACCACACCAAAGTTTCCAGGAGACTCTAGAATGTGTGTCTTTGGCAAGCGTCCCCCAAATAACAGCTCCCACTTATTAGGAACTTAAACTGTGCCAGGCATTGTGTTAAGGACCTTTAATTCATTCATTTAATCCTCACAAGAACCTAGATTAGTTAGCAACATCACTCAGGATCACGCAATGATCAAAGGACAGAGCCAGAACTCAGCCTGGGATCGCTGCTGCAGAGCTCCCAAACCAGGAAGCACAGAACAAGAACTTAGGACCCGGGTGGGGCAGATTATTCTCTGGGAGACAGGGTCAATGGCACTTCACAGCCGAGCATTTTCTGCAAGGGGAGGGGGGCTGGGGGGGAGGGAACTCCTCCATCCAACAAGGAGGCCAGAGTCACTTTGGAGCCCTCAGGCTGTCCCTGGGCCTTCCGCTCAGGGTGGCTGCTCTATCGGCTGGCTACTCCAGAGAGCTGCCCCACCCAGAAAGCTTCACCCGGGGTCAGGCTGGGTACCCTGTTTGCCAAGGGCAGAAACAGGCAGAAGTTTCCAGGGAGCCCACTGACTGGCACCCCATGTAACAGCCAGCTTTCCCCCCTCACAACCCAGGGGACCACCCAGGCGGGAAACAGACAACACAGGGGACATCTGCCTCAGTTACCATCTCCCACCCCCATACTTCACTCCTGAGAGCCAGCTCTAAGATCCCCATAATCACAGACTGGCGGGTCCAAATGAGTTTCCTGTTTCTTGATTTCAGCCCCCACCCCCCCACCCCCAAAAGAGAAAATGAGAGAGCCTTGCTCAGCAACCCCCAAGCCTTCTAGAAGTCAAGCCTACCTTGAGATCACTTTGCTAACCACCTCCCAAATGGCCTGCTAGGATCACGGTCAGCATAGCCTTAAGTGAGGCTGTGGGAAATCCTCAACATTTGGCATAGATGAAGGATCTCAGTGTGTGGGGGGCGGGAATCACATTCTAAAAGCTCAGAGAGGACAGGCCAGAGCCGAAGTCCTTAGGAGGAGGAGGCAGAGGCCTATAGCAGGGACCCAGGAGAGAGTGCGAATGGACCCAACTTGCCTCTGCCCTAACTTCTGATGTGGGAGCCTGAAGTCAAGAGGCCTTCGATTTGGGGGGTGGGGGAGTGTTCGCAAGATAACAAGTTGATCTACGTTTACTTCAAAAGACAAAAAAAAAAAAAAAAAAAAAAAATCCAGCAAGGAAAGCAAAACCTCCCACGGTCAAGCCTCTACCCACCTTCTTCCTCCTCCGGTTCAGAGATGTCTTACCTGCCCCGGCAGAAGCAAGGCCTTAGAAGGCAGGACGGGGCTAGGCGAGCCTTAAGGGACACAAGGTCCCACCAACTGTTTGGGGGCTTTGGGACCTGTACGAAGTACACCCAGAAGGAGTGCTGCCTGCCCCAGACCCCTCAGAGGGGGAAACTCCCAGGCCCGGCCCTAGGGATCACTTCCCGGCAGGGCAGGCACTCAGGGGTGGGGCCTGGCCATTTAAAGGGCCCTCGCAGCTGGTTCTCTCTTCCTCCTCTGGGCGGCTTCTACTGCAGCTGAAGGCACTGCAGCCTCTTGGCTCTCTCGCTGAGGTCCCACCTCAGAGCCAGCTGGCAGTGCTGGAATGAGACCGGAAGGGTCAGAGGGGCAGGTGCCGAGTTCACCTCTGCCCCACGTGACTTTCATTTCCCAATCTGGCTGAATATGTTTCTGCCACCCCACAACTGTTTGGGCTCCTGCTGCAGCCCAGCCCCTAAGAGAAGATAACTTTGTGTTTTTTATTTTAGATTCAGAAAAGTCAACCCAGGTTCTCCAAAGAGATGTTCACCAGAAAACGTAAATACACACATGTCCTCCTTCTGGCAAGGTGCGGTGTTGGGAGCTTGGGAGTCTCTGTCCTCTTCCCCAGTGCCCTGGGTTAGGGAAGGAGGGCCCAGGTCCCAGGACGTGTACACCCTGCATCCTAAAGGTGGCGGAAGGAGCGGCAGTCAGTATTTCCGCTGCCGCGGGAAGAGAGTACTCCCTGAGGACCGGAGTGGGGGGCTGGTGGGGCTGGGGTCCTCGGAGTCCAGGCTGAAGAGGTCCCTGCCAGTGCGAAGGATCTGTTCCTCCAGCTTTTTGTGCCGCTTCATGTCTGAGAGGACCTTGTCCAGGCGAGCCTCCCGTTTCTGGCTCCGGGCTGAGCTCCCTAGAGAAAAGTAAGGTAAGAAATGTGGATGGGAAACAGTGTGCACCAGACCCGTCCGGATGCTAATTAATTACTTGCGGAGCTCATTAAACATAGAGAATTCCAGGCCTCTGTCATGGAGGTTCTGAGGTTTAGTGCTCGGCCTCAGATGGGGTAAGCAGTGAAGGTCTGAACCATGAGAAGGGGCCAGTAATGTGCAGACCAGGGAAGGGTATCCAGGCAGGGGAAGGACAAGTACAAAGGCCCCAGGCAGGAGCAGGGAGGCCTGTTCAAAGAAGAGGATAGAAAGCTGGGGGAGGAGACTGAAAGATGTGCTCAAAGAATCGACTCACAGGCCAAAGTCATGAGGAGTGGCTTGGATCTCTTCGTTTAAATGGAAATGTCCTTGGAAGCTTTGGTGACCCAGGGAGTGGCAGAGTTGGGGGGAGGGGGGGACAGGGGAGGGGAGTTGCAGTGTATGGATTCTCTCTTGACATGCTCTTTCCTCCAGTGATGGAATCCTTTGGAGAATTTTAAACAGAGTAGTGACGTGATTTATATTTTAATAGGATTGTTCTAGTTGCTGAGAATGGAAGCAGGGAGACCAGTTAGGAGCCACTGCAAATATCCAGGCAAGAGAAATAATGGCTTGGATGTGGGTGTGGTATTGGAGGCGGAGAGTAGCAGATGAACTTGGAAACATGGAGGTAGAGAGCTAACAGAACTTGCTGCTGGCTTGAATGTTGGGGTAAGAGAAAGAAAATCAAGAATGGTTCTAAGGGTAAATTCTAGGAAGGCACATGGGGTGTTAAATTGGGTCAGATTAGGAGATGTACGCGGTAGTAGAGGGATGAGGATCTAGATAATAATGAATTACCAGAAAGACCTGAACTTTTAGGGAGACAGATAAAAGGAATGGGGACCATTATAGAATTATTCGTGAAAGTTTCGTAAAGGAAGATAAGGTATCTATCCAAGCCAGAAGGAGGTCACCACTGGGTGAAATGCTCGTTCCTGCAGCTACAAGTTGTGTAGCAACCAAGGCACCAAGCATAAGCCTCTTTTAGGCAGTCACTTTTTAGGTCAGTGGGAGTAGAGGCTCTTCACCGCCCCCGCCCCCCTTGTCTGTACCTGGGGTGCGTCTCCGGTCAATCAGGGAGTCCTTTGGTGTCATTGGCTCATCATCAAAGTCAAATTCTGTAGGCATGTGTGGTCTGGGAGAGGCGGACAGAGGGTGAAGGGTGAGGGTGGTCTCCCCAAATACCCCACCCTGACGGTCTTCCCCCCCCCCCCCCCCTTCTGTGCCAACACTTTCCATGCTCCAGGGTCCCACCTCCCCTCCCAATTTCCTCCGGGCATCAAAGGAAGCAAGCCCCAGGAACAAGGTGTAAGGGTGTGCCCTCACTTTTCCTCTTCCTCCTCTTTGGGCTCAGGCTCCTCATCGGATCTCTCCTCTTCACTCTGGGCCTCAGGCGTCGGTGGCCGGCGGGGCAGGATCTCAGCCCGAAGCTCCAGGGTACCGTGGGCAGCCAGAAGTTCATAGAGCCGCTGGATTTCGGAGGGGGGAGGCATCCAGGCCTGCCCATCCGCGGGCAGCTCCACCTCCTCATCACTGCAGGGCACGTACCAGTCTTCGGATTCTCCCTTGGTCTGCTCTTCCCCGTCAGCACTGGGGGCTTCTCCCTGCACCTCCTCAGCCCCGGACCCCTCATGCTCCGTCTCCTCCCGGCCTCCTTCCCCCTCTTCTTCGGCTTTATTGGCCGAAGCAGAGGGGCCTCCGGTATCCTCCACGGCCAGAGCTTGGAGGCCAGAGGTCACTTCCCCTTCTTCAGACAGAGGCGCCGCCGTGGTGGCCGAAATGTCGCCATGACCCCGAACAAGGGACATAGGCTACTAGGGGAGGGGCCTTGCGATGATAGGGGATGCAGGAGTAGTAAGCCGGGAGGGGGGAGGGGGGGCTGGGGGGGCCTCCCGTCCCCCTCCCCCAAGGGATTGGGCTGCCCAGGAGTTTAGGGATTGTCTCTGCAACCAATCAGGCTCCAACAACGGTCCCTGCGACGAGACCGCCGGTTCCCAGGAGGGGGCGCTGAGTCCCCTCCGAGGACCCCGCCCCACGGATCCAGATCCGGTACTCCAAGATTCCCAGGGATCACCGGAACCACTTTCCGGGCCAGAGAGGGGCGGAGCCGCTCTTTACGCCTTCACACCGCCCCTCTCCACACCTGGATCCGACGCCCTCTCCCCACACCTCGCAGTTCCGCCACTTCAGCCGCCGTACGCACCTGGAGCTAAGACCCGCCTCCCGGGCTGCGCAGGGTCACAGTACGCAGGCGCACAGAGATGGCGCGGAAGGCTCCGCTCTAGCCAAAGCTACTTGGAAAAGGAAAGCAAGGGGAGGATTGCACATGCGCAGGTAGGCTCGGGCACAATTGGCTTCGGCCCACAGTAAAGATGGCCACCGGGTCGTCGCATGCGCACACCACCCAGTAGGTTCTGCCCGAAAGAGGGCAGTGCCACGGGCCCCGGCGGCGGCGGACAGACGTAAGGACCAACTGAGGCTTAGAGGCGAGTCTCATGCAGTCTCCGTTTATTGGTGTTTCAGACTCATGCAGCATCCGGCATACAAAGAGGGAGAATCTGTTTGATGTATCTTTTTTTTTTTTTAAAAACTTTTTTTGTTCCCCCCCTCTTTTTTTTTTTTTTTTTTTTTTTTTTTTTTTTTAAGAAAACAAAACCCGCCAACTCCAGCGTCATAGCTCGGTCCCCGCCTCCCTAGCGGACTGTCGCGTGCAACAAACCTCTCTCGTCCTCTTGGAAAATAATTATAGAGCTTCCCGCCCCTCATTCGCTCCCTGCATCTGGGAGCTTTGGATCTATTTCGGGGTTCTTTCGCTACAAAGCACGTGAATGACCCCAGTCCCGACGCCTTTAAGAAACTCGCTGACCGGGTTAAAAAGCCCAGGTGGGGCAGGTCAACTCGGGCTGAACGGAGAGGGTCAACAGCCACGCCCCTTCCTCCTCGCAGGTGCGTGTTCAGAACAGAGCTAGCAACAGTGCACGACACCCTGCACAAGTCCCCAGACAAGGCCTGGCTTGCCAGCTCTGCGACCCAGAGGCGCCCCGGGGGCGTCAGGACCTGGGTGGGCCCAGCAGAAAATAGTCGGAACCCAGGCTGGGGAGCCCTCCCCTGATACCGCTCCCCTCCCCCAGCCTGACCTACGTGCTGGAGTTTTTGCAGAGAAAACGGTGGCAAGAGGGAAGAGGAAAGGATCCTGAGGGGAGGAAGAAATGCTGAGGGGAGATGAGGCAGGAAGGGGGCAGAAGGTGTGAAAGGTGAAGGAGAGATGATACCGGGGAGAAGGAAGAAAGGAATGGGGAAATATGCCACGACAGTGAAAGTTGAAAGAGGGACACTGGGGCTGAGGTGCAGGGAATTCGGGAAGTTGGGAGGAGTGCAGGGAGGGTGAGAGCAGAGAGAGTTTGTGAGACCTTCAGGGAGATTTCCAGAAGTGCAGGGAGGTTTCCAGAAGTGCAGGGATAGGGAGGCCAAGAGGCTGGAGGGGATGCAGGCAGAAGTGCAGGGAGGTTGGAAACAGTGCAGGAAGAAGAGAGGCCTACGGTTGGCACAGGAGCCTGGCAGGATGCAGGAGCAGGAAAGAAGCTGGCTGTAAACAAGGCCGCTCAGGCTCCCTTGGTCCCTATGGGTGCGGGCCTGGGCCATCGATTGGGCTTCCCCCAGGGGAGGATGGGCCCAAGGCAGCTCCCAACAGGAAGAAAAATCTTGGAATGCGGGGCAGAGCCCCTCACTTATACACTGTGGGAGAGGAGAGGGAGGGACAGACAGAGACAGGGGGGGGGGGGGGGGGGGGAGACAAGGAGAGACAAAGGAGAAGTAGGGAGGACAGACAGGAGAGAGCAGGGGTAGGGGTTAGTAAAGCTGCCCTTGCCAACCCTTCCATTCCTCCCAGCCTGTCCCAGACCCCCACTCACCGCCTAAGTTGATGACGCAGGAGGCGATGATGATGAGGACCCCCCCTACCAGCGCCACGATGCTTAAGAGCTTTGCCACGCGGCCCAGACGCTGGGCCCCATCCACGTCCCCCTGCTGCAGGCTGTTCCGGGACTGGGGTTAGGGTGAGGGGTGGGGCACCATGGCCCAGGTCAGAAGGCAGCCCAGCAGGGATCAGGTGAAAGAGTTGTCCAGAGGAGACAGGCGGGCCCCGTGGACAGTGGTTAAAGGAGGAAAGAGGGTTGGGGAGGCAGGGGGAGGAGGGCACAGGTCAGCAAGGTGGTGTGAAACACGTCTTGGCATCCCTCCCACCTGACGGGGTAGGGCAGTGGTGGCTCAGACGGTAAAGTCCTAGGGAGAGGCCGGGAAAATCCCCATAATTGGGAAGTGAGATCCATGCAGAGAGGAGAGGGGAAGACAAGGCTACTCCCGGGGTTCTGTCCAGGTGCTGGCAGGAAGCTGGGAGCCACAGCAGGCCTGGGCCAGGGTCCCATGGGGCTCACCATGACAGCATAAGCGAAGGCCACGATGTTGACAGGCCACATGGGGCAGAAGCAGGACAGGATGGCGAGGATGATGTAGTCCCGAGGTTTCTGGGTGCCTTCACCCCCCTCCACCCCAGACCCTGCCAGCTGGGAGCTGGGGTGGCGGCTCAGGCTACCTCTGGGAGATCCTGGATGCCCACTGTGAGCCCTTCCTAGTCGATCCTCCTCAACCAGCTGCTGCAGCACGCGGGGAGGAGCCCCATTGGCTGGGTGGGTTTTTGTTGAGGGTGGCGAGTGAGGCTGAGGGGCTGGGCCCTCTTCCCCATCGCCAGCCTGCAGGGGAACCACTGCCCCATTTTCTTGCTTTTCCCCCACACTCTCAGTCAGGACCTCAGGGGTGGGGTCCTCCTGGGTAGGGGGCTCTGGCTGAAGAGCTGACTTGGGGGTGGGCTGGGAATCTGGCTGGCAGTCTGGCTGAGGGTCTGACTGGGTGTCCAGCTGAGGAGCAGACTCTGAGGCTGGCTCAAGTGGGGCTGTAGACCCCAGATCAGACCCCTGGTCTGCAGTGGCCTCTTTATTTGCTTCTGGTTTGGGTGCCGGCTCTTGGCGTGCTTCTTTGGGGCTGGGGTTGGCATTTGATTCCCCTCCTGGACTTGAGCTGAGGTCTCTGGCCTGGGCTGTTCCTGGGGCCCCAGTTAGGGTCTCTGTGGTTTCTGGAGCCAGTCCAGCTTTGGTTTCTGAGTCCACAGGGGCCCCAGTGTCGTCTGGGCCGGGCTGCAGGGCCTCTGGCTCATCTGGGACCCCAGCTGGGACCTGGAGAGGGCCAGTTTCGGCTTCAGAATGGCCAGGCCCTTCTCCTTGGGTTTGGGGACCCTCTTCTATCACCTTCATCTCCGAGACCTCAGAGCTGCTGGCTGCCATCTTGAGAGGGGAGAGAGGAGAGGACCTCAATGGAGTGGATGGAGCAGCAGAGACAGCAGCAGTCCTGGAAGAGGAGACAGGTTTGGTGTGAGGAAAGCGGTGGCTCTCGGCACTGCAGCCCAAGAGGGCTATGCTCCTGTCTTAGGGCCAGCCCTGGGCTGCCTCTGGGGAGAAGAAGAAAAGTTGGGGTTTCCTTTGCCTTAGGGTGGGACATCCCTGGGGAGGACTGCTCTGCTCAAAGTCTTCTGCTGGGAGAGCCCCGGGGAGATTAACCCTTTTGAAAACAGGACCCTCCCCATGGTCTCTTCCTGGGTCCACCCGTTAAGAGCCAGACTCTCAGATCCTAGCAGATGCCCCAGCACCCCGAAATCAACAAGCTGTGCAGACGCTCGTAACACTCCGACAGGCAGACAGGCACACTGGGCAGAGGACCGATACTCACATTCCACTCCCTCTGCATCCTCCCCTCCTCCCTGGGTGCCCCGCCGGTGCAGTTTTCTCACTGCGCGTCTGGGGCGCAGACGCCCCCGCCCCTCCCTGGGGGACCTGGGCATTTCCTCTGCGCCCCTTCTCAGCCCCTCTCTCAGGGATTCCCTCAACCCCCGGGGAACCGGCGCCTCCTCCTCCCATCGGCGTGGCGCGCCCAGCACCACCAGCCAGTCCGCCAGGCGCCCGCATTCCGGTGCAGCCCTCCCGGCGTCCGCCGTCTGTCCGCGCACTCCTACCCGCAGCCTCTGTCCATCCCCGTCTCACCTCGACGCCGGCTTCTAGACTGCTCCCGCTGCTGCCGCCACCGCCGCCCCGTTGCAGCAGCCGCAGCCCGGGAGGGAGCGAGTCAGCGAGAGAGGGAGGGAGGCGGCGGGTCTCCCCTCCCCTCTGCTCGTCCCCTCCTCTCGCTCCTCTCAGGTCCCCTCCCCTACGCTCCGCTGCCGCCGCGCACCGCCCCCGCCCCTAGCTCGCCTCCCGCCCCTCCCGGCCAGCCCCAGGGAGCCACGCGTGCCAGGCCCCGCGTTACCCGGGCAACCGGCCGGGTAACCACTCGCGCCCCCTCCCTACCCCTTCCCACGCGCGCCTCCTGGGGGTGCCCCCTTCCCAAGCCCCGGGCCCCTCCCGCCAACGGTCACCGGGGGTCCTGGCAGAGGCAGGGGGCCGGGGGAAACCAAGAGGGGTCTGCGAGGAGACGGGACCTGTGAGACAGGCGGGACCCGGTGGTGGCACCCCAACAAGCAGAAAGAAGGGAAGGGAGATGAGGCAAAACTTAGGGAGGCTGCTCAGGAGGAACAGGGTGGGGTTTTAAGAGAGGGGAGCCTGCAGTACAGGAAATCCCTCTACCCTCGAGGAAGCAGCAGCAGAAATGGGCGCTGGAAGGCTCCAGGGCCCCTGGAGCAGGACTCAGAAGGGAATTCCAGGGCAGAGGCTGCAGGGGCAGTCTGGAACCGGAAGGGGGCTGGGGCCGCGGAGCCCGCAAACGCAGAATGGGCCACGCCTAGGGTGAAAGGGACAGGTGGGGAGCAGTGCGGTTTTTCTTCTCGCCCTCACTGCTCCCAGTCCCGGGGCTGACTTCCCCCGTCCTTTCTGCAACTCCACCACCCGCCGTCACCTCTTAGGGCCTTGAGAGTGTGCAGGTATTCGGCGGGGGTCTCAGCAGCAGGCACGGGGTGTGGAAGGGGGAGAGCAGCATTTCTGTCTGGTAACTGTTTGGGTTTCTAACCCAGGCGTCTTCAAACCTCCAGTGGCTATTCTGGGCCTGCCCAGATTGGGTATTCCCCGGAGACCTGGGAGTCCTGGAACCTGCTCTCCAGTCACTGGAGCCTCGGCCCCACCCTGGATCTGGACTGCAGCCACTGGTGCTGCCTCCGGTGAGGGAGGAGCCAGCGCCCCAGAGCCACGCTGGGTCGACAGCAAGGCTGGGACTGACACCCGGCGGGGAAGAAACTCCTTGGGGGTGGGGACAGAGGGCTAAGTGAGAGCAACTCATCCAATCCAGAGTCAGAGACAGGTTTTTATTTAAAATTTATTGTAATGGGGTCCGCGCAAAAGGAGGGGATGAAGGGTGGGGAACATGCAGGGGACACAGGAACACGATGACATGGCCAGGGCCACAGCTTCTGTCTTGGGGGAGAGGGATGAAAAGAAAAGGCCAGGGCTGGAGCTGGGGTGGAAGAGGGACGGGGGAGACACTGTGACTGCATTCCCCCCACCCCCAGGTAGCACCTCTAGTCCCTGGATCCCCCCGTTTACCCTGGCACCCTAAAATTCCATCTCTTATCCTGCCTCTGGCCCTAGTGGCTCCTTCTTTTGCTCCCCTTGACGTGTTTTCCCCTGACAGATTCTAAGTAGGACAATGTTTAGGGCCTGACCCTAAACAACCCCACCTTATGAAGGTACTACCGTTGCCTTCCCTGCTTCTGCCCCTTCTCCAATCTCACCTTTTCCCCTCCTTCCTCTCCTCCCTCCCCCTGAAAAAAAAAAAAAAAAAAAAAAAAAAAAAAAAACACCAACTCCCCAGGGAGGGGCAGCAGACAGTAGTGGGGGGTGGGGGGAGATGGAAGGAGGAGAGCAAGGACCATCAAGGAGAAGGCTCACAGATCCCTGGAAGGGCAGGGCAGGGGGTTACAGAGAGGAGAGGGGGTGAGGGCAGTGGCCACTCCTGTCCTCTGCCACCCCTGCCCACTGTCCAGGGGGCTTCAACACAACCGAGGGGACAGGTGTTTGTGTGGGGTCAGGTCTGACAGGGAGAAGAGAGGAGCAGGAGAAACAAATCGTTAAAACCTAGCGAATTCCCCTAAGAAACATCTCTTCCTCCTTTCCTTCTGGAGGCTCCTTGGTTGGTGGGGAAGTAGTGAGGAGTTGGTGGGAAGAGAGGGGAAGAGGAGACGGTACCAAGGGACTTTCCTCCACTTTCCGCTCTCCCCGCCACCAACCTGGAGCTCACCAGGGCTGAGAGGGAAGTGGCTGAGAGCTCACGGGCACCCCCTCGGCCCCCGAGAGGGAGCCCACAGCTGTCGGGGGAGCTGCCACCGCTGCTGCCGCCGCCGCCGCTGCAGCCGCCGCCGCCGCCGCCGCCATAGGACAGACCTCACCGGTACCTGCACAGCGAGAAACACCAGGAGATCACAGTACAATCTGAAAGGCAAGAGCCTCGCCCCCTGCCCCAGACTCATTCCCAGACTCCCTCCCCTGGGACACAGCCGTTGCTCACTTCCTGTTTGGTCCCCAGAGGCCTCCGCCTGCATCCTTACCCAGTTGTCCTGAAGGGCCTTCCCTGTCCCCAGAAGTCTCCCTAACTTCAGTGATGGATGGGCATCCCTGGCCTTCCTGAGATCCCCTATTGGGCCCTTTGAGCCCCCTCGTCCCACACAACCCATCCCACCCCCCCCAGCCATGCCCCACGCCTTGCCTGGTGGGTGCGGGGGTCCCCCTCAGCAGGTGGGCTGTGGCTGGGGGGCGTCTCCCGGGACAGGGGGGGCGGCCCCCCCCAGATGGGTCTGCATGTGGCCGGCCAGCTGGGCAGGGGTCTTGCAGTGCACGCTGCACAGCTTGCACAGGATGCGGTCAGCCCGCGGGGCCTGGAGCCCGTGGTCCTTCACCGCGTGGATGCGCAGGTATGCTGCTGTGGTGAAGCCTATTGGGGGGGGGGGTGGATTGGGATGGGGGATGGGGGGTCAGCCAGGTGGAGACCCCAGAGACGGGGCTGTTCTCCTAGGCTGGGGACGCCCTGCTCAGATGGCCCTGTCCTCCTCCCACCATATCCTTGGTAGCCTGGGGCCAGCTACTCTGTTGGGGCTGGTGGGGCACATTCCCTCCCTAAGTTTGGGGCCTGGTTGAGTGGTGTCAGCTTCCTAGCCTTGGTGCCCACAGAGCCTATTCTCCGTGGCTGGGGGACCTCTTCCGGGATGACAGCGCACTGATTCCTAGCCACTTGAAGAGTTGACCCTCAGCAGAGACGGCTGTGTCCCCTCCCTCCAGGGCCCCATACAGTCTCAGCCCAATTACTCCGTGAATATGTGAATCTGTTTAAAAGCAGCTTTTTCTGCTCCTGGGGCAGGGCGCGAGCTTGTTAAACCCCTGCCAACGCGCTCTGCTTGCCCCAGGAGCCGAAGAGCAGAACATGTGGCCACACAGCTGAAACCCTGGCTTCCAACCCTTGGGAACTGGCTCTTGACCACTCCTTCCCCACGGCAGTGAGTCCTGCTCCCACCCTCCCTCCCCACCCCCAGAGACTGACTCTTCCGGGTAGGTCATCTCCTCCAGTCAACACCTCTCAAAACTTAATGAGGTTCAGTCCTCCTGATGTTGTTCCATTTGCTTCCTAAAGGGCTCTAGATGCCATGAGCTCTGGACTACAACACCTTTAACCCACGTCTGTGGAAGGGCCTCTGGCTTTGTCCCCTACCCATTGTCCCTGGCCCTCCCAGCATCCTTCAGCATGTACCTTTGTTGCAGAGCTCACAGACATGGTGAGGGCCCTGGCTGTGCACCTTCATGTGGTCCGAAATATAAGCCGAGCTCAGCATCTTGCCACACACATGACATGGCACCTTCTCCTCGTGTCGTACTGTGTGCGCCCGCAGTCGATCCTTCGTAGCAAAAGCTGCCTCACATTTCTGGGGAAGGGGGGAGGGGCGTGGGGGGTGTCAGGAGAGTTAAAGCTTTGGGGAGTGGGGAGAGGGGGGCAAGAGGTTAAAGGAATCAGAGCCTTGGGGATCTTTGATCTGTAGGAAATGGGAGTGAGATGACAGGGTCTTGAAGAAGAGATGAGAAAATGGAGTGAAAAAGCAAAAAGAAGAGAGAGAAAAAGGGGGTCTGAGAGGCTGAGCTCAGACAGCTACAATGAGGATCAAAATCATGAAAACCGGGACAGGAGGCGGCGGGCTTCCTACCTCACATTTGAAGGGCCGTTCTGTTGAGTGCACTTGTCTGACGTGACTGTTGAGGTGATCCGGCCTGGGAACACGTTGGGGTTGGGGTTAGGGTTAGGGGCCTGGGGAGCGGACGCGCTCCCAATTCTACCCAACTTAGCACGACCAGCCTTTCCAAAGATCCCTGCCTTTTCGCCCAAGCCCAAGGCAAGGCTTCGGAGCGCTGGCGCGGCAGGAAATCCCTCCCCCTGACGCAGGGCGGGCTGGTCCTCCTCCCACGCGAAGCTTTCTTACAACCGGAGGACCCACCTCCTTGGCTAAGTACCACCCCCTGCTCCCTGGTAACCAGGAGAGGCTTTCCTCCCTCCTCCCGGGGAGTGGCTCCCGGTCCCCGTCCTCAGAAACCTCCTCCCTCCCCGCCAGCCAAGGCCAGGCCACCTCCGTAGCCGTCCCTCCCTCCCCACCCGCCCAGTGGGCGGCCGAGGCCCCGTGCACACCGGGAGAAGCTCTTGCCACAGTGGGAGCAGTTGTAGGGCTTGTGCACAGCGCCGTCATGTGAGCGCACGTGGTAGCTCATGCGGTCCTTGCGCTTGAAGCGCTGCTGGCACACCGGGCACTGGTAGGGCTTCTCGTCCGAGTGCGACAGCTTGTGTCGGTTCAGGTGGTAGACGTCGCGGAAGGCCTTGCCGCACATCTCACAGGCGTGGTTCTTCCGGATGCGCTTTCCCGAGGCGGTCGTGGTCACCACGCCACCCGCGGCCACGGCGGCCGCTCCGCCGCCCGCACCCGCTTCTCCCCCTCCCCCGCCGGCTCCGCTCAGCTGGGGCACGCTCAGGAGGCTCAGGGGCACCATGGTGGGCATCTTCATAGCACCCGAGGGGACCCGGCCGGCCTTGGCTCCCGTGTGGATGGCCTCGTGCCTCCGGAGGTTGTAGCCGTTCTTGAACTCCTTGGCGCACAGGGCGCAGATGTAGGGCCCCTTGCTCTTTGTTTTCTTCTCCAAGGCAGATGCGACCGGGGCCACGGCGACCGTCGAGGTTGGGGCTACGACGGCGGTGGCCGCGGCTGCGGCGATGGTGGCGGCAGAGACAGGGGGCGCGGCCTCGGCAGCGGGCGCCGACACCGGCGGGGGCGGCGGCGGGGGCGCCGGCGGCTGCTTCAGAGCCGCTGTGTCCACTGTGGAGGCGGCGGCCGGGGCCGGGGGCGCAGCAGCGACGGCGGCGGCGGCGGCGGCAGCTGCGGCGGCGGCCGCGGCGGCGGCCGACTCCTGGGCGGCGGCGAGAACCGGGAGCAAGTCCACCTGGAGGGGCTCGGCCGCCGGGGGCTGGGGCGTGGGTGGGGGCGCCGGCGCGGCCTGCGAAGACAAGGCGCCGTGTGGGCCGCGGCCGCGGGTCGGCGCCCTCCCGGCCCGGCCCGCCACGGCCGGCCCCTACTCACCTGGAATGGACTCTGGGCGCAGCCCTGGGAGGCAAAGAAGCGGGACTGGAGCTCAGCCCCGACCTGCAGGGGGTTCTGGGCGTGACCCTGAGGTGGCGGGAAGGAGTTCATGAGGCCGCCCACCCCCCGGGAGTCCAGGCCCAGCACGGGGAAGGGGGGGGCCAGCAGCGTGCAAGGGAACACGGGGAACATGGCCTCGGCCACGG
>NC_064815.1:17191449-17214442 GCF_023721935.1 Panthera uncia
GGAGGGAGGAGGGACGGGGGAGCCACCCAGCAGCCCGAGTCGCCCCAAGCGCGAGACCCCTGAGACGGCCGCTGATTGGCTGACGATGGCGCAGGTGGTGGGCGCGCGGGAGACAGGGCGGCTTCTCTCTTCCCCCCCCTTCAAAGATTCCACCCCCCTCCTCCCTCCGCCAGCGGCCGTTATTTCGCGCGCACGCGCATAAAACCGCTGTCGTTGCTGAGCGGGAGAACAGGGGAGCGCGCGCCGGGGGTACGGATGGGGCGGGGCTAAACACGAAGCGCGCGCCCGCCTAACGGTCGTCGTCCTGGGGCTTTTGCGTTAGTGTTTTGGTTCCTGTCGGCCACCGTCCTTCCCCTCTCCCCCATTCCAGCGGTTTATTTACAATCCTGCCCCGCTTCTTTCCTGCTTGCTCTTCCCAAAGATGGCGCCGAAAGAGGTTACGCGGCGGAGCTTGTGGCCCATCCCAAGGGCAATTATACCCTTGGCCCCACCCCCGTAGTCCCAAGAATCAGGCTGAAGCACCAGAGTAAAAACTGTATTTACACGACACGCGGTTATACGAGAATTTAAAAAAAAAAATGGCCAAGTGAGGAAAGGAGCCTGCAGTCAGGAGGTGTCGCAGCGATGACACGCGGCGAGACCCAAGATGTTCGCCTGCAACACAGGAGGGAAGAGGAGAGCAGCGTTAGAGCTGGGGGCGGGGCACAGGCCAGGGAGAGGAGGGGGCCAGGCCGTGGGCTCACCTTCAGGAATGACTCCATCTGTTTCCCGGATATGCCCTCCACGCGTTCCAGGTCCTCCACCTGGCAGGACAGCAGCGATAAGAAGGGGCAGGGGAGGAGGGGGGTTGCCGCGCTTCTCTGCCGCCCCCCATTCCAGGCCACCCTCGCGGGGCCGTTCGTTACCTGGCTGAAGGGGCCGTGGAGCTCCCTCCAGCCCACGATGAGCTGGGCCTTCTTCTGGCCAATGCGTTGCAGGCTGCGCAGATCCCGGGCTGAGCCTTCATTCAGCAAATCTAGTATTTTTTGGCGCCCATGGGCCAGTAGCTCTGGGCTGATCTGTAGCTCCCAGCAGTCCTCAGCCTTCTCCTCTGGCTCTGAGGCATCCAGGGACTCCAGCTATGAGGCAGGGGGAGGTGAGTGACAGAAACAGAGTTTGCTATTCAGCCTGTGGCAGCAAACTGCTTTAGACTCCTCTGCCAAGGATAGGAACCTAACAGCAGCTACCTCCCCGCCCTTCCTAGCCTCTCTTTCCTTCAAGTGTTTGTCCAAAAACCCTCCTCCCCGGTCACTCTTTGGGCTGATTCTCATTTTATCTGATTTGTGAAAGAGTGGGGACTGTTGCTGAGGACAAAGCACATAGTAAGCTCGTAAATCTGCATCATCTCCAAAAATCATCTTTCACTCCTAGGGAGGAACACAGAAGGCACGCGATAAATGATACCCATGCCCCCAACATATCATCTCAGTTTTTAGATAATTTTTTCAGTGTTGTTTCATTTCTTGAATGCTTAGGTCATGTTTCCCTAAGTGGGCTCTTAAGTTGGTAGAGAGTGGGACTCAGGCTACCCAATGTACCTATCAAGTAGCTACTGACTGAGGGTGAGAGCCATCAAGAAGAAACGGAAGTAACAGGTGTTGGACACGCTCTCCGCTAGGTACATACTGTATTTCGTCCTAAGTGCCCTATGAGGTATCTCCATATTCAGAGGATAAATAACTTGTAAATTGCTGGTACGTGTTTTGACTCCATGGCCAGTGCTCTTCTCACTAGAGCTTACCACCCACCCTTTTCCGCTCTAAGTGTAGCCGAAGCCTCC
This sequence comes from Panthera uncia, assembly GCF_023721935.1. NCBI lineage: Eukaryota > Metazoa > Chordata > Mammalia > Carnivora > Felidae > Panthera > Panthera uncia. Next base: position 17,193,269 of record NC_064815.1, read on the forward strand.
AGCTGCTCTCACCTTTCTCTTCCGGCCTTTCTTCTTCAGGATATGGATCTCAGCATTTGGGGATGCCGCCTGCTCCTGAACTGAAGGCAAGAATTGTGAACCAGAATCGTGGCAGAGGCTACTTCTTCTCACCCTCCCTGGTGGCCACTTGGTTCTCCCATTTCTGATTCCTTGGGTCGGTCCCCTCCATCCCAAATTAACCTCTTCTTTTGTTGTTTCCATGTGACCTTTCTTGTATTGGAAAGTAGTCTGTTGTTAGTCTGTATGTTAGTTAACATACTAAATGCCTGAGAACAGAACACTCAAGCTCTGTTTCAGACAGTCCTCACCCCTCCCTGGGGTTGCAACATAGTGGGAGCACACAAATGGCATGATGAAAGCTGCTCCAAACACCTCTTCCCTTTCCAAGATCTGTTATCTGGCCCTCCTGGTCCCCACCGCCACACTTACTCAGTTGCAGGGGCATCACCACAGCCTTTTTGAGGGGCTTAGCTACTGTGACTGTGCGGCGTGCAAGCGGTCGGAGCACTGCAGGAGAGGAGTTTTCTTTATCCTTTGGGTCTACAGCCTCCTGAGCCAAAACCTTGGCTTCCAGTTCTTTTTGCTTCATCTTCAGCCTCTGTTGGAAAGGATCAAGGAGACATGTTACCTAGAACCAACAACTTTCAGGCAGCTTGAATAGCAGTGGATTAGGAAAGTGAGTACAGGGCTCTGACGCCCTAGCAGGCAGGGCAAGGACCAAGGAGAGAAACTACCAGGAGACAACTGGAGCCCACTGTAATTAAGGGCTTTCTAATGATCAGGGATGCTCAGAGGTGGAATGGTCCCCTTTGTGAAACACTGAAGGGAAAGACCGTTCGAAAGTCCTAACTTAATTTGAGCTGGTGTTACAAAATGACAGTCTCTTCTATTGTTCCTTTTACCTGGATTTCCACCCCCCTCACCTCCTCACAGCGATCAATTATTTTCAAAGTCCAGTCACATTAAGGACATTCAAGCCGAAGCTGAAGAACAGGGATTCCCGGTTAGGTAGAAATCGGATGCTGGTCCAGCCTTTCAGTGTCCTTCCCTATTTGAAGATCCTCAGATTGCTTCTCGAGGCCAGTAGGAATCCCAGCCCCCACCTGCCCAACACTTACCTCAATCTCCAAATCCTTCTCTTCCATGGTCTTCATGAGCACCATCCGCTCTCGCCTCGGGGTGTTCAGCCCATGGGTTCCTTGGCTCCCCTGGGAGCCCAAGAGACGGTCCAAGCTGAGGAGGCGCTCCAGCACAGCTGGGTCCATGCTGCTCAGCTTCTGTAGGGGGCTGAGCAGACAAAGGTTACTCCGCACCCACCTCTCCTCTTATCGCCCTCTCCACAGCAGGATTCCCTTCATTATGCCTTAAATTGGTGTATTCTGTGATTCCAGATTCTGCTATTAAGTTGCTGGGCAACCCTGAGCAAGTCATTCAGACTCTCTGGGTGCAGTGTCTTCATTAAGTGAGTGAGGATCAATCACTACTTGCCCAGGTAACCTCTCAGGGATGCTAGGAGATCCGATGAGAACAAGTATTTAATGAACACTTGAGTTGTAGGTGTTCAGGCTCTAAGACACCCCCTGCCCTATAGGCACTCACAGTCTAATGGGGAAGAAGAGACTGTGATAAGGTGACAGCAAGGGCTGTGTGCCTTTATTGGAGGAGCATGTGGGGAAAGATTCACAAAGGAAGTCATCCTCAGCAGGGCTTTGAAAGCCGCTGCAGACCTCAAATGCCAAGCCTTCTTCCCATGGGCAGTAGGAAAGGCATATTTGAGCTGAGTCCTGACTTAATCTGAGCATAATGCCTAACATTTGTTCCTTCTGCCTGGAAGTTTTCCCCTCACAATTATCATTCAAAAGTCAATCTGATATCACCTTTCCCGTAAAACCCAGCTTGATTGTATATCTTCTTTCCTATGCTGTGAACTAGCTCCTCAAGGACAGGGACTGCCCTGTTCTTTGTGTGCAGGTGCCTAGGAAGAGCAGGATCAGAAAATATGAGTGAATGCCAGAAGTCATTTCTTCCTTCCTGGCTCTCACAGAAGCAGCTCCTCTTTCCTTACTGCACCCTGTACTACCTACCCTCCATCATATACTGATGTTCTAGTCTTCTTTCCTTTAGAGCCCGAGGTCAAGGTCTGAATAGGTCTGATGTGCCCCATCTCTGAGCTTTGCCTATTCACATGTGCAGGGGTGTACATTTCTGCTGACAAATAGCTTGAGAGAGACAAAACTGACATGGAGTTCTAAGCAAGCAAGCACCTGTTGCTATATGCCATCCATCCTCAACTACAGCAGCCTCCCCAGGGCAGAGGATGTACTAATCCTTGACCTCTGGCCACCCCTATTCACTAGTCTTTAGACTTACAGTTTAGAGAGACTGTACTTGGGCTTGGGTAGAAACTGGGCAAAGTAAAAACTGCAGCTGGCTCCCTAGAATTATTAGGGGGGGCCAGGTGGCCAGACACAGAAAGCTAGGCAAGACCACTAAACAGCAGTGACCTAAGGATTCAAGCATACTGGGCCATGAGCTGGGGCCATCAGAACTAGGGAGACTCGCCATACACACAGAAGGGAGGGACTCAGTGACTCTGGACTGAGGTTAGAAGCAAAGTTAGATAGCAACGGGCTCCTTGTAGGGTCCTGGAGATGCTGGACTCTAACGCACAGACTGAGAGGTCTCAGGGACACATGGCTCTTCATCTCCTCCTTGTCTCTCTGCTTTGCACTTATCCTCTAGACCTGAAAGACCTGATCTAGATTACTTCTTGAACCAGAAAGAGCTGCCCCCAAATGTGAGGTTTTGCTGACTGCCTAAAGGGATTGGAAAATGGAAAGGGAGGGGCTAGGAACTCAAGGAGGAGGCTTCCTTCAGGCCCCGGGCAGCAGCACCAAGGACAGAGATTGACCTTAGCACTTCAGTGAATTCGGTAGAGTAGGATTTGGGGTGAAATCAATGAGGAACAAGTTCACAGGCTAAACCCACTACTGCCCTGCACCCAACCCAGACACAACAGAACAGGGAATATACCCAAGGCCCCTCCCACTCTGCTCACCTGAGTTTCTGAGAGGCAGAGGCTGGAGCTGCTGTGGGCTCAGGACTCCCAATCTCCTCTTCCTCAGGGCCTCGGGCTCTCTTTGCCTCTGATGGGCCTACCAGTTCTTTCTGAGACAGTTTAATGGGTGCCAAGACTAGGAAAGATGTGGGGCGGGGGGGGGGGGGGGGGGGAGCGAGCGGTTAGCCTCTATGCTGATGCTTGGCAGAGTCAGCAAACTCCCCAGCTGTCCAGATCTGGCTTTTCCACTCTTGCCAACCCCAGTCCTCACCACGAAGCTGCAGACTCTCGTTGGTAAAAGGACGATTGATCACCTCCTTGGACCTGGCAGCAAAGTTGAGCGCAGAGACTGTATCTAGGTAGAAACGTCTCTCGGGGGCAATGTTGGCAATGAGGATGCTGTGGGCTGAGCCACCCAGAGAATCCTGAGGGATGGGGATGGGCAGGATAGGCAGATCAGAAACCCCCACATTTCCGTGTTTTTTTTTTTTTTTTTTTTTTGATTTTTGTTTATTTTGAGAGAGAGAGAGTGCAAGCAGGGCAGGGGCAGAGAGAGAGGGAGAGAGAGAATCCCAAGCAGGTTCTGCTGTTGTCAGCAGGGCTCGATCCCAGGAAGTGTGAGATCAAGAGCTGGAGGCTCAACCAACTGAGCCACCCAGGCATCCCCCAACGTTTTCATTTCTTGACTGCTGTTCCCCACCCTCCCAGCACACCTAAGAACCTCCTTCTCCAGCCCCTTTTCACCCTGAGGTGGGTGGCCTGACCTGCAACAGGCGAGTGAGCTTGCTGTCCCGGTAAGGTACACGAGGGAGGCCCTGGTTCAGCGCATCCACCACCTTGCCCAGTACAAACAGGGACGAGTTGATAGCTCCACTTTCCTTCAACCGCAGACCCTTGTTACCCGTACGCCGGTTGTCCTCTGAACCAGCCAAGTCAATCAGGTAGAGTTTACCCTCCCGCTGGCGGAATGGGGCCAGACGTTCCCGCTGATCCACCTGGAGTTAAGAGCAAGGACCCCCAACTTAGTTCAGGTTCTAGGGGCTTCCCGGGTCTCACCCTGTCGGCGGGCCTCACCTTAACCAGGAGCACAGCATGACTGCGGGAGGAGCGCTGGTTGAGCCGGGTGGCTCCTACAGTCCGGTTTCTACTGGCTGGCAGGAAGTGCCGCTCAAAATCAGCAAAGCTAGTGATGGGCTTCTGTGTGAGGCCCGGAATCAGGATGTTTCCTCGACAATCTTCTCGGATCACCAGGTCTCCTGATGCAGGGTCCAAGAGGTCTAATACCTATTGGAGCAGTGAGAGGTAGGGCGGGTTCTGCAGACACAGGCCACTTACTTCCTGGGCACCAGTCTCCTTTTCTCTGCTGGGCTGTCAGAGTTGTACCATCTGCTACCTCAACCTGTTTTTCCGGGTCTTGCCTCCTTGCTAGAGCAGAGCTTCATGCTTAAGAACTGGATCTTATTCTGACTTTTGTCTCTTCCCTCCCCAACCAGAGTGGGGGCGGGGGGGGGGGGGCTCACCTTTTCCTGGTAGATCTCTAAGTAGGACATAGTGACAGAGAGAGCCCATGGCCGGCCCTCGCCGCCCTCCTCCCTTGTGAGCTGTAGGAGGTCCATGAGAGCCCGGGGAATCACTCCAGGTTGCTCTGGGCTGCCCAGCATTGTGTGCGTCTTCCCTGGGGAAAGAGTGGAGATCGCTGTGAGATCTTCCTCCCCACTCTGAAGCCCTTTCTGACCCATGGCTATTCCCTATCTGGCTCCCTCACCTGCCCCTGTGGGTCCATAGGCAAGCACACTGGCATTCTGCCCTTCCAGCAAGTGCCTCAGGATGGGCTGCACTGATCCCGCATAGATGTCCTGCTGAGAGCTCCTCTCTCCATAGAAGGCATCAAACCTGCAGGCAGGAAAAATGGAGGGAATTAGTGGAGGGTTCCATTCTCACCCAGACTTACAGGGTAATACTAGCCACGGATTTAAAAGAGTCTCTATCCCTTTTCTTGCATAAAGACCTTAGAAAGCACCCACTGAACACCTGTCCTGTTCCTGTCTCTGTACTGGTGTTAGAAATAAAGAGATGAATCTGATGCCCTGATCTTGGGAGTTCTGTAGTCTGGTGGGATAGAAAGATACCCATCCTTTGTTGTGATTCAGGAAATGAAGAGGAGGACACACTAGAAAGAATAAGTGAGTCTGCTTGAGCAAAGAGGATTTTGCCAGAGACAGAGAGGAGAAAGATATTCCACGTATCAAAAAGAGCACACAGGGGTGCCTGGGTGGCTCAGTCAGTCAAGTGTCCAACTCTTGATTTTGGTTTAGGTCATGATCTTCACTGTTCGTGAGATCTCACAGACAGCGAGGGAGCCTGCTTGGGATTCTCTCTCCTCTCTTTGCCCCTTCCCCGCTCGTGTTTCTCTGTCAAAATAAATAAACATTAACAAAACTTAAAAAAAAATAGCACAGAGAAGGCATGGTGTGAAAGAGCAGGGCTTCCTGATCTTTCCCCCAACACAGTGTATATAGGAAGCAGTATTGGTACACCACGATGGCGCAGAGGATGCTGCTCCTGACTCGGAGAGACTCCACTCACCTGCAGTCTACTCTCTATACTCCGGTAGAGAAGCCGTGGCTGAGGCCACAGCAGAGATTAGTATTTTAAGTGGAGTATAGCCTGTGTTGGGGGGAATGAGGCTGGTAAGAAACAAGTCCAATTGCCAAGGGCCTAGAATGAGGTTGTCAAACTTTTTCTGTAAAGAGCCGGCTAATAAATATTTTAGGCTTGGTGAGCCATAGGATTCCTTTTGCAGCTATTCACCTCTGTCATAGTCAGAAAGCAGCCGTGGACCATATGCAAATGAACATGTGTGGTTCTGTTCCAATAAAGCTTTTATTACAAAAAAAGACTCCTGGTCAGATTTGACCTGCAGGCCGTAGTTTGCCACCCCCTAGCCTAGAACGACAGGCCGAAAAGTCTCAACTTTCTACCTCCAGTGGGGTTTTAAGGTAGCTGCCCTTGTGAGTTCTGTCCCCAAATCCGGATGGCTTCTGTCACATCCAGCTGCAGCCTGGGCTGGCTGGCTGGCTGGTCTATGTTCCTCCCACCCTTCCCACACCTCCCCGATCCTAGCTGGGGCTCCCCTGGTCACCCTTGCTACTCCTTCCCCACTTTGTACCTATTTCCCCCATGAGACTGTGAATAGTAATATAAATCTGGTTCAGCTGCCAGTCTTTCCCCAAGTATCCTACAGAACACTGGTCACAAGTGGGCACCTATGAACATTTCTGAAAGCCCAAACGAAGGTGTGGGGAACAAAGTTGTGCTATGAAAGGTGGAGATTCTAAAAAGGCACGTCTGAGAAACTGTCTGGGCAAGTGATAATGTGAGCTAGGAGAGAGGAGAGGGACAGGAGGGAAGAGTGGCCTGAACCTTACTGGTATTTGAGAGTCTCCTGGTGGTTCCTCCAGTTGGCAATCTCTAGTGAACAGCTGTCCAGGCCCCGCACACAAGGGGGCTCACCTGCTGCAGCTGTCCCATCCACAAATGGTCGCAGCCTCACGGCCACCCTTACCCGAGCTGGAGGTGGGCGCCGGCCAGCCCCCACCTTGCTTAGCCGACAGCGACCAGCTCCTAGAGGAGAGAAGGGGAGTTTTTAGGCATGAAATACGGTGGTAGCACAGAAGTTGCAGGAGCCGGCTTTGCAGAGAGGCAACGGTAGAAGTCTTACAGGAAGAGCTACTTGATAGAGCTGAGCTCTGACGGATGAATAGCAGCTTGCCCAGCATTCCAGGCAGAAGGAATGGCATATGCAAAAGCATGATGGTGTGAAAGCATGGCCCCCTGGAGAACTGGTGAGGTGGGACTCTGTGTTCTGTTAGTGAGGATGAGCAGAGAAGGGCAGGATGGAAGACAAAGATGAATCAGATACATGGTCTCAGGAGGAGTACGGTGGGGGTTGGAGGACAGAGATTACCTACATACAGGTCAGGGGTTGCAAACCATATCATGTACTTAGCAAACATTAACAGTAAGCACTGGCTACATGTCAGGTACACTTTAATCTTCACGGTGTCCCATGGTGTCCCCTCTTAGTGCCATTTTACCAACAAAGAGGCTTATGGAGGTGCAGCAGCTCTCCTGAGCACGTCGGCATTTTACACCTGGGGCCTTGTGGCTGTCGCACCTTGTTTCATAGCCTACATTTTGTCTTTTTGCTCCTCGAAAGAGTAAGCACAGCCTGAAAACAAAACAAAACCCCAGCATCTTAAGTAGACTAGAGACCCACATAACCTTGACAGAGGGGCAGGGAAGATGGACTGGAGGCTAAGGTCGTGGGGACACCATGGGAGGGCCAGGGGCCACAGCTCGTTTCGGGGAAGCTCTTTCCACCCTGGCTGTACTGTGGGTGTCCCCAACTTGGCCCAGTTCTTTCCTTGCTCTACAAATAAGTCCAGTGGGGAGTAGATTGTCACGTTTACACAAGTAACCTGGAAGCTCTTGTTAAAATGCAGATTTCACTTCCGTCCCTGGAATGATGCCTGAGATTCTGCATTTGTAACAAACTGCCAGATGGTGTGGATGCTGCTGGTAGGACATGCTTTGGATTGCCAAGGTGTTGTAGACCAGCATCTTGTAAGGATTAAAAGAGTTGACATTTGCCCCTCCCAAAACCAGTCAATGAACTGCCTGACTCTTCTGTGCTTCTATTTCTCACCTGAGGTTTACAACACACACTTACCTGTACATGTGTGTTACGTACACAAAACTGATGGTTTTCTCTTGATGGAGCTTATGTGGGTTTCTTTTGTTACCCAGTTCTGTGATGCTTTAATGTTTGCATTAAAAAAATAAGTAACACTGTGGATGGACACCTTTGTTTGGAAGGGATGAGGTTGAAAGGCAGCCCAGTCCCTTTCTGCCCCAGCTCAGTCTGCAAAAGGCATTAACATGCAATCCTCCTCTGTTGTAAGCTTTCTGTTTAGTTTGCTTCCAATAATTAAAGTCATTAAAAAAAGATTATAAATATTTTTATCAGAAAACACAAGATAAAACTTTTTTAAAAAAGCCTGTTTTGAGGGGTGCGCCTGGGTGGCTCGTCGTCATCTGACTCCTGATCTCAGCTCAGGCCCTGATCTTAGGGTCATAAGCTCAAGCCCCATGTTGGGCTTTGCACTAGGCGGGAAGCTTACTTTAAAAAAAAAAAAAAAAAAAAAAAAAAGCCTGTTTGGGGTGCCTGGCTAGCTCAGTCAGTAGAGCATGAGACTCTTGATCCTGGGGTGGTGAGTTCGCACCCCACAGTGGGTATAGAGACTACTTAAAAAAAATAAAAATTTAACAACAACAAATAGCCTCCTTATTTTCATGAGGACTGAATGAGCTAAAAAATATCTCATGAGGAGGGCATTTCTCTATTTTATGGTGGAGGATACCACACAGTACCTCACAGCTAACAGCAGAATTCCAACCTGGATCTCTTTGCCTCCAAAAATCTGCTTTCAGTGAGGATGCCATATTGCCTATTGGGAAAGTTCTTGGCATCTCTGACTCTCTCCCTTTTTCTAGTGGTTACAGCTGGTTGTCAGGGCCATAGGCCTCAGAGAAGGCAAGAGGCTGGTATGTGTGACCAATGCAGGAACAGCAAGATGAAAAGGTGGGCAGACTACCCTTGCTGAGAATCTTACACATAAGGCATGCCCATAAGCGGATGGCCTACAAAACCTGGGCTTCTGCTCCCTAATCTGACAAATGAAGCCAGTAATACCCCTTCTCATTCCATGGTTTACAAGGCACTTGGGCATCTAGTTTTCGCTCGATCCTCAGGAGTCCTGAAAGTCCGTAACAAGTCAAGAGAAACCTGCAGATGCACCCATGCAGGTGAGAACACTAAGGTGCAGAGAGGTTCACTGACTTGTCAGAAATGTGTGCAGGGGCTTCTCCTTGCCTATCTTTCCCAGGGTTTGGGGGAGAACAGAGAAAGTTGGCAGATACAGACACATTTAAGGAAGTTTAAGGGGAAGGGGAAGTCTGTGGTGATGTACTTGGGTCAGACAGAGCTGAATTTCAATTCCAGCTCTAACACTTGTTAGCTTGTGACCTTGGGCAAGTGACTTAACATCCAGGTGCTCTGGTTTTCTTTGTTTATACAATGGGGTGGGGTGGGGTGGGCCTCGGAAAGGCTTAATGAGAATTAAAAGAAGTAACATGTAAAATACCAACACAGTAACCAGCACACAATAAGTAGGTTCGTTATTCAAGGTAAGATAGCCTGGGTTCAAAGCCCAGCACTGCCACTTACAAGGAAACGGGTACATAATGGTCTATTCCTGTGCCTCAGTTTCCACAATTGTAAAATGGGAATAAATATGTACTCGCTGGGTTGCTAAGGGAATAAATGAGGTAATTCATGTCAAAGTGCTCAGAATGGCATTTGGTACATTGGTAAAAGCCTTGGTGTTTTATTTTCTATTCACCTTTCATTTTCCAAACGTGGAAACCTCAGTATAGAGAGGTTGGCTAACTTGCCTGTGGTCAACAGCTACCTAGTGACAGAGCTTCAAATGAAGGTCTAACTCTGAAGTTCATTGTATGAGTCCCCAGACCTTCTCAGCTCATCTTTGTATCCCCATGGGCCTTGGAGTCAGAGACAAGTTCCACCCACCCAGTAGCTGTGTGAGCTTAGGAAGCCTTCTTCACTGTTGCAAGCCTCAGTTTCTCTTTATAAAATAACAGTATCATAAGATTGTGAGAAGTCAAAAAAAAGAATGTACATACAATGTTTGGCACAGTGGGTGGCATCAGGGGCTCAGTAAATATTAGTTGTTGTTATTATTACACTCTTTTACTTATTTACTCTTGTTACCCACTCCTCCAGGGAGCAATTCACTTCAGCCCTCACCATTCGGCAGGGTCACTAACAACCTCCCTAATGCTAAATCCAGTGGACATGCCTGGTCCCCAACCTATTTGACTTCCCAGTAAGATCGGACACCCTCGATCTGCCTTCCTTTGAAAAATACACTTTCCCCTAGTTTCCATGCCAGAGGGCCAAGGTGAACAGCTCTCTGCTTACTCCTTCTAAGTTTCTGCCAATCTTAAATATTTTTCCAGGCTCCTTCTATCCTTTCTCTAGCCTGAGGTCACTCAACTTTGGCCCTAATATTTTGGGCTACATAATTCTTTGTAGTGAGGCTGTCCTGTGCACTATAGGGTGTTTAGCACATCTATGCTAAACACACATGCCAATAACATTCTGCACCCCCCCCCCACCTCCTCTTACACCTCTTGAAGTCGTAAGGTACTTCAAACCCCACCTATCCCAAACTGAACCCTTCCCCATCTCTCTTGCCACCTGGTCCTCCTCCTATGCTCTCTAGTGTAAATGAATGGAACCAACCCCAAAGACGGGAGTCTTCCTTAACTCCAGCTTCTTTCTCGCCTTCTACATCAGTTATTCAGTATCTGTCAATTCTGCCTTTTTAGAGGAGTCCACTTCTCTCTACCCCACTGCACAATCTTCGCAAAGGCAACCATCATCTCAACAGTCTCCCACACTGGTCTTCCTTCCTCTAGTTTCACTCCCCTCCAGTCGCTCTCTTCCCACTTCCTCCCTTGCACTATAAGCTCTCAGCCACAATGACCTCCCTACAGTTCCTACAACATGCCCAGTTCTCTCACACCTCTGGGCCCTTGCACATGCTATCCTCTCTCCCTGAAGTATCTTCCTTCTCACCACCACTCGCCATGTGACTGAGGTAAATACACCTTACTTCCTCTAAAAAACCCTCTTTTGTAAAATTACTCTCCCATGAAGTTGTGTCCATGGCTCTCTGGCTCCTCCATCCAAGCACTCATGACATCCCACTGTAACTGTAGATGTGTCTCTGTGCTCCATCTGACCGCGAACTCGGTGACAACAAGTCTTACTCTGGTCACCTTTATATCCCCAGTGCCTGGCACAGAGTAGTTCTCAAGGAATATTTGCTGAACAAATTTTTGGTGAATGAACATAAAGCATTGTCTTGTTTCCTGTTTTCTTCATAAAAATGGCTCCCTGCCATTCCTGTCCCAAAGCTCACAGCCCAAGGGAGAAGGAAAGGAGAGGCACACGTATACAAGTGCTTATAGTACAAGAGTCTATCCCTTTCGTCATAAAAGCAACTTTAAGGGTTGGGCAAGGCTAGCACTTACTTCTTCTAATTTCCTCCCTCTCACAATTCCCCAACTTCATTTGGTTTAACTCCTCTTTTATTGATGAGGAAATTGAGCCAAAGACAGCATCATTGGCCTCTTTATACATCATAAATAAATCACTCCGTGGTCTTTTCGTCCAGCTGAGGCCTGATAAACTCCTATCCGACCCTTGAAACCCACTTCAAATATCACTTCCCTTAATCAGGTCCTCCCAGAATATCCAAGGGTTTACTTACTTCAGATTTTACACTCTCTATCACAGTTTATACATATCTCTCATTGCTTTTCATGATAGCATATATTTATACGATTATCCACTGAAACAGATTATAAACTTGTCTGGGAGAAGGGTCAATATTCATTCAAGCATTTTAACCATATCTACTATGTACCAGGCACAGTGGGTGTCGGAAAAGTGAGGGGAGGGAGGCTGTGCTCCGAAAGCAGGAGTATCATGTGCTTGGGCATAATGGTTAAGAGCAGAGGCCCTAGAGTAGGACTGCCTGAGTGAGAATTCAGACCCCAATATTCACTAGTTGTGTTAACTTCGAGCAAGCTATTTAACCCATCTATGCCTCAGTTTCCTCATCTGTAAAACAGGGACAATAACAACCAACCACCTCATCGCATTGTGTAGCAATTAAACGATTCATCACCGCAAAGTGCTTACAACTGTGCCTGGCACCTAGCAAGGGCTCAACATGTGTTTGACATTCCGCTAGACAGCTTTGTTTCTCCACGGGGCCTGACCAACAGCAGGGGACTCAAATCAATTACTATGGCATCTACCGTAAATCAACGACCAGAATTCAGTGGACAGGAAGAGAGCAGAGACATCTGTAAACAAACACTCACAACATACAAGATTCATAATGTCCCAACAGCCTTTCCAACCCTAAAATGGCACCGACTTCTACGGCTAGAGCGAAAGGAAACAGTCCCTTATTCCCCCTATTTGTGATCTGGGCACATCTTACACTGTCAACTCACACCCAGCTGCTGTGCCTCGGCCTGCCCTCCAGCGTCTCCCAGGGATCTCCGCTCACCCAAACAGCACGTCATACACAGAACCCTCCCCTCGCAAAATGCGCATCCAGCTCCTTTCGTCTGGTCCCTATGGTCAGTGTCAGCTACTCTTCGCTCGCTTACTCACATAATCTCCCGAGATGGGGTAACTGTCCCCATTCTACAAAGAAACTGGAAGCTCACAGAGGAAAAGTGCGCTAGGCTCAAACAAAGCTCTATATCGGAACTGGGTGTTTTAACACGGTCAATTGACCCGCACGGAGGGCTGGAAACAAGTGAGAAGGGAAGAGCGAGGTGCGCTGACCAGCTCGAGACTCCCACCTTCCCCTCCCCTCCCCGCCCCCGCGCCATTTCGGCCTCTCCCCGACAACCCGCAGAACCCGGACCAGGCTCCGGCACATTACTCCACCAGGTTCCAGACTTCGGCGTCCTGCCCAGGCCGGGCTCGCGTACCTGAGATCGCCGCCGCCATCTCGCGTCGCCTCAGCTGCGCGGTACCCCCCGCGTCCATTCCGCTCCCTCCGTTGGCCCGCCTCTCCCATTCGAATTTCCCGGTGCCCCGCCCCCCGTCCTGGCCTCCACCAATCACGGCTACTCGCTACCGGAAGCCCCTGCCGGCGGTTCGCAACCATCCCGCCCTCTAGGGCTCGCCTCAGGGTCCTGCAAGAAAAAGTTTCCCCTTGGCGGAGGACGCATGCGCGCAGGATGGCCACCCAGCCGTGGACGCTCCGGCGCGCGTCGTGGCTTGAACTCTGGCGCCAGAGGCTTGGGCGTCGGTGGCGGTCGGAGGAGCTGCTGAGCGCCGCTGGGCACTGGACTCTCTGTACCTTCTGGCTTTCGGATTTCGAGTCGTAGATTTGCGTAAGTCCAGACTTTTCGCCTCGTGTTTCCCCCTCAACCACGAATTTTGGTACTAATCATGCAGTGATCGAAGGCACTTAATCGATTTACTCCCAGATTTCCCTGAATTGAACACAATTTTAGCTGTTTTAGTGGCAGAAGAGGTGATTACATGAAAAAGGGAGACGTGCGTGGAAACGGGTTATTCAAAGCGAGTTTCACTTTCAGCAGTTTCTTGCTTCAGCTTGTTTCGCGCTCCGTGGGTTCGTGGGTTTGTGGGTTCTCGGACTGGAACTCAGTGCCAGTCCACGGTACTTTACCGTCTGGTCACTTCTGTAGGTCTGACCTGCGCTGTCTGGTTTGTAGACAGTCGCGTTACACTCCCCCTCTTGCTAAGCCCACATCACCATGCAGATACCAGGTGACATGTCTCCTCTTACGTCAAATCTGAGCGGAGGGGGTCTGGTCTCGGATGTTCCTTGCTTTGTAACTCAATATATCGGAGTGAGCCTTAAAGGCATGTTCAGTCTGTTACTTAGCTTCATCCACGGTTCCAGTGTCCAAGGGTTCAGCCATCTGTGAAGTCCCTGTCCCTTCTGGAAGCTTAACCAGGGATGAATGTCCCATCTCTGAGCTCCTGATAGAGCCCTGGGTTAGACATGTCTAGACTATTAAACAAAACAAGTGTTAGACTAGCGGTTCTCAAATTTTTTGGCATTGGAATCCTTTACATTGTTAAAAAAAATGAGGCCTCAGGGACAGCTGGCTGGCTCTGTAGGTAGGTAGAGCCTGCGACTCTTGATCTTGGAGTTGTAAATAACAGCCCCAGGGTGGGTGTAGCGATTACTTAAAAGTTAATTTAAGGGGCGCCTGGGTGGCTTAGTCGGTTGAGCGTCTGACTTCCGCTCAGGTCAGGATCTCACGGTTCCTGAATTCCAGCCCCATATCGGGCTCTGTAGTGACAGCTCAGAGCCTGGAGCCTGCTTCAGATTTTGTGTTCCCCTCTCTCTCCGCCCCACCCCTGCTTGTGCTCTGTCTCTCTCTGTCTTTCAAACATGAATAAACATAAAAATAATTTAAAAATAATTTTAAAATGTTTTAAAAAATTGAGGCCCAAGAGATCTTTTGTTTATATGGGTTGTGTCTTCATACTTATTGTATTAGAAATTAAAACGGGTGCCTGGGTGGCTCCGCTCTGGTGGTTAAACTCCCAACTCTTGGTTTCAGCTCAGGTCACAATCTCAGGGTTAGTGAGTTTGAGCCCGGAATGGGTGCTAACAGTGTGGAGCCTGCTTGGGATTCTCTCACTCCCCTCCCACCTCTCTCTCTCTCTCTCTCTCTCTCTGCCCTTACCCCTCTTGCTCTCTCTCTCAAAATAAATAAACTTTACAAAAAAGAAAACAAATTTTAAATGTTTATTAATGCACTTAAAAATTGCAGTAACAAATCCATAGAGACAGAGTAGATCAGAAGTTGGTGAAGTGTTGGTGAATTAGGATTATTGCTATTAGTTAGGTATAGAGTTTCTTTCTGGGTGATAGAAATGTTCTAGAATTAGTGTGATAGTTGTACAGCATGGTGAATATACTAAAAACACTGAAGTATACACTTAAAAATGATAAGTGAATTGTACCTCCATTTAAAAATCTTCCCCCAAAATTACAATAACAAACCTATTACACAGAATATAAATAACATTTTACTTTTAAAGATAACTAGTTTTTAAATGTCCATAAGATTTACCATTTAAAGTTTATTTATTTTGAGAGTGAGTGAGTGGGGAGGAGCAGAGAGAGAGTCCTAAGCAGGCTCTGCTCACAGGGCTTGAACTCATGAACTATGAGATCATGACCTGGGCCGAAACCGAGAGTCGGATGCTTAACCAACTGAGCCACCCAAGTGCGCCCCAAAAATAAATTTGGAAATTTTTTCCAAAGCAAAACAATAGTGAGAAGAGTGGCATTGTTTTATGTTTTTGTTTTTTTTTGTTGTTGTTGTTTACAAATATGTCTGGCTTAAGAGAAAATAGCTGTATTCTCATACCTGCTTCTGCATTCTGTATGTTGTGATATCAGTACATCATATAGCTTCTCGAGAACTGTAAGGATGCAAGGAGAAAAGTCAAATGGCATCTTAGTTTTATTATGAAAATGGTTTTGGCCTTGTGGACACTCCCTCCCCCCCTCCACCCCCACCCTGGCCGAGACACTTTCAGAATCTCCTAGACTACCCTTGGGAAACTATGGACTTACACCATTGGCAGTTTGGTCTCCCCCCACACTTCAGAAAAGGCTCTTCAGGTTTTCACATTTGTTGCCAGTCCCCAGAAATTTGGTAAGATACCTGCCGGAAGTAGTGGAAAGAGCATAGGTCACGGAGTCAGGACTTCCTAGGTTGAATAAATAGCTTAGGGACAGGGCTTTGTATCAGACCACCCAGGGTAGGGGTTTAGCCTCTCTGTGCCTCCATTTCCTGAGGTGGTTAAAGGGATTAATGGTTGAATCTGCCTCCTAGGGTTTTAAGGATGTGCATTTGCCTGGTGGAAATTAGGTTCTGAAATACCTGACAGGTGAAGAGAAAGAAGCAGTGGATTTTTTTTTTTTTTTTTTTAAATCTCCAGATGAGACCCTTGCGAAGCAAAGCAGAACAGAGGAAAGTCATGAGTTTACGCCATAACAACAGGAAGGAGACTAGTTAGCGAGGAAGACCGTTCTGTCCTTTAAGCCTGGGAAGATATAAATGAGGATCATCTGGGGTGAGAGACACAGCAGCAGTGATGAAGAAGGGAATTGGCGCTGGAAAAGACCAGATCTGGGGGGCCAGGTGGGGAAGGACTCCTGGGAGAGATAACAGAGCACACGGGTGGCCAGGAAGCCTTGCCAGTCTGCCAGGTGGACATCCTTTTCCTTCACGTCATAGACTCTGTATAAGAGCTACGGGGGTTGGGGGGTTGGGGGGAGGTTCCTAAAAGGAACCGCAGGTCCTTTACTGAAGGCACGGAGGTGGGCTCTGAAGGGCTGCTGTGCATGGGCAAGTGTGACCTGCTCACTGCAGAGGACGCCTCGAGAAGACAAAACGGAGTGGCACATTCACATTTACAGCATGGGGCGCCTGGCTGCTCAGACTCTTGAGTTCAGCCCAGCTCATGATCCCAGGTTCGTGGGAGCGAGCCCTGCTTCAGGCTAGGCGCTGAGCATGGAGCCTGCTTAAGGTTCTCTCTGTCCCTCTGCCCCTCTCCCTAGAGCACATGCGTGCTAAATAAATAAATAAATAAATAAATAAGATCTTGTAATCCCTAGAGCAAGGATTCTCAAAATGTAGTCTGGGGACCCCTGGCCTCTACAGAGTTAAAGCAATTTTCATGATACCAAAGATGTTATTTGCCTTTTCACTCATTCTCTCAGGGGCATACAGTGAAGTTTTCCAAGTGCTCCATGCTGTCTAATATATAACAACAGTTTGAATGCAGAACAGGTTAAACTAGGCTATGGTGAAAAAGTCAGAAGAGTGGTTGCCTTTTGGGAGTTGAGGGCAAGAAGTGACTGGGAAAGGCCCAGAAGGAATATTTTGGGCGGTGATGGTAACATCTTGATGATGGTATCTTGATGGAGGAGTTTGGGTTCCACAGGCATATATATTTGTCAGGACTCATGTGCAGAAGCATGGCATGGTTTTCTTTCTTTTTTTTATGTTAATTTATTTTTGAGAGAGACAGAGACAGAGCACGAGATGGGGAGGAGCAGAGAGAGAGGGAGAAACAGAATCTGAAGCAGGCTCCAGGCTCTGAGCTGTCAGCGTAGAGCCCAACTCGGGGCCCGAACTCACGATCCGTGAGATCATGACCTGAGCCGAAGTCGGAAGCTCAACCAACTGAACCACCCAGACGCCCCATCATGGCGTGGTTTTCTAACTGTAGGATCTTCAGACTGGAAAATCTTGTCCCAGACTTTGTTTCTAAGACGTTTGAAAATCAGACATGTGGAAAATGCCCACATTTCAATGTCAGAAAGACCTGGGTTCGGTCCTAACTCTGCTCTATGCTATGTTCGTGACTTTGGACAAGTAACAGCATTTAGCAGAGTGCTTGACACATAGGCACCTAATGAATATTTGTAATATGACTGAATGAAGCCATGTAATTTTCCAGAGCTCTACTTTGTACTAACTCCAAGAAATCTCACTTTCATTTGCTCCACCAAGATTTGGAGGGTTTCTGGGTGAGTTTCCTTTAATGGCAAACCGAAGCGAGAAAAAACCAAACATGCTTCTGTTTGGGTTTGCTTGGTTATCACCTACTGGGGAATAAGCAGGGGGTTAAGGCTGGAGGGGGAGTAGACACAACAGGCCTTGGACATCTGCTGTTGTAACTCTTAAGCCACCTACAGACGTAACTGATTTCTGTCTTGGTGACTTCATCTGAAAAATGAGACCATGCTTACTACCTTCCGATAGGATTGTTGTCATAAATAAATGAAGTGCTTTTTGCAGAGTGCCTGAAGTCACAGTGGATGCAAAATAAATGTAAGTCCCTCTTCCGTTTTTCGTCTCTCTGTGCTATTTTGCTTGAAATAACCACGCCCCAAAACATGTATGACTGCTAATATAGACTTCCTACCAGAAGTGATCCTTAAACGTTCTCTCATATGTGCTGTGTTAGTAATCGATCTATATTTGCTCTCCTTCCCCATCACGTTACATGTGACAGCGCCAAGGATCACATCGTGTCATTGGCTGGACTTGAATTTATTGGGCTCAAAACTTTCTTGAAACCCACGAACTGTAGTCCAAGGCGAGTCTTCTCTTTCTTGGATAGTTGGGTTGTTTTGTGGGTGGTGGTTGTTTAGGGATTTGACCTTAGCTGTCTCCTGGGTGACTGCATCAGCTTGTGCATATTGGGGCTTCTCTATTCTGGGACTGCTCAAGAGGCCTGGCCCTGCGTTTCCTTAAAATGGCTCTTTCATTGCTCCACTCTGCAGTGGGAGCTTGAGGACTCAGTACCAGCCACTGGGGGGTCCATGATGGTCCAAACCGGGAAGTAGTCATATCACCCAGTTAATTTGGTGACCTCCTGTAGGGAGGGTCAGGGTAGGGTGGGAAGGGTCTTTTCTTTTTTTCTTCTTCCTGACCTTTATACCTAACATGGAGCTGAAATTTACAACCCCAAGTACAGGAATCCAGTGCTCTACCAACAGCCAGCCAGGCGCCCCTAGCCGGGGGTGGGCTCTTCTTTTTGAGAGATTGCCTTTCATCTCCAGTTGCCATCAGAGAAGCCGTGGGCTCTCTTTGTAGTTTGTGGGCCTTTGGGCCCTTCATTCCAGGCATGTTCCAGAGTATTCCCTACTTGGAAAGGCCTCAGACATGCCCCCATTCCAGGCCACCTCAGGCTATGTGCCTGGGACCTCCTTCCTACACATATCTCAGTTATCCCTATTTAACATTCAACCACCACACAGTGAGGCCAGTTATTTTCATGTAACAGTAAATTGTTAGATTTCTACCATGTGTGAGCTGGATAGGTCATACAGAGCGTGTGACCCAGAGAAGCTCCTTTTACAAATGGGTAATTGAAACCCAGAGAGGTTAATAGATTTGACTGAGGCCATGTAGCCGAGTGGAGGGTAGGACTTAGGTTTCCCAAGTCCCTGTGCAATACTCTGCAACCCCACTGTGACCTCTAATAGCTATTAGCTAAGTTCCCAGCATTCCTCAGTAATCTTTTTATCTGACTTTGGTCAGCAAACTCCTTCATTCCCTGCCATTGTCCTGATTCCCCACCCCAGCCCTCCTAGGTTTTCTCAGGTGCAACAAGTAGTTTGTGTCAGTTGGGCTAGGCTGTAGTAGAGTGTTAAGTCAAAAGCAGTCTAGGTGTTGCTGTGAAGAGGCTTAGTAGGTGTGGTTACCATCTACAATCATTTGACTTTAAGTGATGATCCTGGGTAAGCTGGGTGGGCATCATCTAGGCAGTTCAAAGGCTTAAAAGCAAAACTGATACTACATGGTGTCACTTATGTGTGGAATCTAAAATCAAAAAGTTGAACACAGGGGCTCCTGGTTGACTCAGTCTGTAGAGCATGTGACTGTTGATCTCACGGTCGTGCATCTGAGCCCAACCTTCAGGATAAAGATTACTTAAAAAAAAATGTATTTCTTAAAAAAAAAAAGTTGAACACGTAGAAACCGAGTAGAATGGTGGTCACCAGGAATTGGGAAGTATAGGAAATGGGGAAAGTTGGTAAAAGGGTACAGACATTCCACTGTGTAGCATGGTAACTATAGTTGATAATACTGTACTGTATGATTACAGTTTGCTAAGAGAGTAGATCTTAAGCATTCTCACAAATTTTTTTTTTAATATTTAAAAAATGTTTATTTATTTTGAGAGAGAGAGAGAGAGAGCATGCAAGCAGGAGAGGGGCAAAGAGAGAGATGGAGAGAGAGAGAATCATAAGCAGGCTCCGCACTGTCAGTGTAGAGCCCGATGTGGGGCTTGATCCCATGAACTGTGACATCTTGACCTGAGCCAAGATCAAGAGTAGATACCCCACCAACTGAGCCACCCACGTGCCCCCCCCCCAGTTTTTTTACTTTTTAATTTTTTGTTATTATTTTAAGTAGGCTTCACATCCAGCATAGAGCCCAAATGTGAGGCTTGAAGTCACAACCCTGAGATCAAGACCTGATCTGAGATCAAGAATCAGATGCTTAACTGACTGAGCCACCCAGGCTTCCCCCACCCCCAAATTTTTTTTAAGTAAGGGTTACTATTTGGACGCCTGGGTGGCTCAGTCAGTTGAGCATCTGACTCTTGATTTCGGCTCAGGTCATGATCCCAGGGTCATGGGATCGAGCCCTGCATTCAGGGTCTGCGCCGAGCATGGAGTCTGCTTAAGCTTCACTCTCTCTTCTGCCCCTCTCCCTAGCTCACGTGCGCTTTCTCTCTCTCTCTCAAAAAATTAAAATAAGTAAAATAAAAGAGTAACAATTGATAAAGTAAATAAGATATAGGGATATAATATACAGTATAGGGAATATCGTTAATAATATTGTAACAACTTTATATGGTGACAGATGGTGATCATTTCATAATGTATATAAATATTGAATCACTGTGTTGTATACCTGAAACTAATACAATATTGTATGCCAATTATTCTTCCATAAAAAAATTTTTTTAAGCTAACTCTGAGGTGATGGATGTGTTAATGAACTTGATTGTGGGAGTTCTTTCACAAGGTATCAAATCATCACGTTGTACACCTTAAACATTACAATTTTATTTGTCATTTATACTTCAATAAAGCTGGAAAAAGAATTTCTAAAGAAAATTAAGTTACTACGAGTGTAAATTTTGATGATAAATTAATTTACAAGGAAGAAAAGGCAAAACTGGGGTTTCCCTTAGGAAGAGTAAATTCCGCCTCTGGACTGCAGCACCCACTCCTGCCCAGGAGTTTCCAGACTGTCGGCCTGCCTTACAGACGTCACACTGGCCTCACCCACCTCCACGGTTGAGGAGCCGATCCCTTGCAGTAAATCTCTTCATGTATAGGGGCACCTGGCTGGTTCAGTCACTAGAGCAGGCAACTCTTGATCTTGGGGTGGTGAGTTCAAGCTCCACACTGGGGGTAGAGATGACTTAAAAATAAAATCTTAAGGGCACCTGGATGGCTCAGTCGTTAAGTGTACGACTTCTGCCCAGGTCATGACCTCGCGGTTCATGAGTTCAAGCCCCAAGTCCCGCTCTGTGCTGACAGCTCAGAGCCTGCAGCCTGATATGGATTCTGTCTCCCTCTTTCTGCCCCACCCCTTTCAAAATAAATAAGTGTTAAAAATGTAAATAAATAAAAATAAAATCTTAAAGGGGCACCTGGGTGGCTCAGTTGGTTAAGCGTCTGACTTCAGCTCAGGTCATGATGTTGCGGTCACGATGTTCACGAGTTCAAGCCCTGAGTGGGCTCTGTGCTGACAGCTGGAGACTACTTCGGATTCTGTCTTTCTCTCTCTCTCCCTCTCTCTCTCTCCCTCTCTCTCTCTCCCTCTCTCTC
>NC_064815.1:17214452-17290500 GCF_023721935.1 Panthera uncia
CTCTCTCTCCCTCTCTCTCTCTCCCTCTCTCTCTCTCCCTCTCTCTCTCTTTCTGCCCCTCCTCCTCTTGTGCTCTGTCTTTCTCCCTCTCTCACAAAAATAAAGCATTTAAATAAATAAAATCATTAAAAAAACCTCTTTATGTATATATGTACGTATGTCTCCTGCTGGTTTTCCTCTGGAAGAATGTGGCTCATACAACAGGCAGGTTTACTTAGGCAACAGATCAAGTCAAGGTTAGGTATTAATTCCCTCAAGGTTTGCTCCATACCCACTCCCTCTGCAAACTAACCTGTACCTTCACTCATCTTCATTTTCTTCTTTCTTAAGGTTTCCTGCCCCAACAGCTACGTAAAACATCCCCCCAATCTCCTGCGAGAACTTTTTCCATCAGTTCCCTCGTCTTTCCTGAATCCTCAGCCTCTTCCTCCCTCTGACTCCTTCTTCGTCATATAAACATGCTCATGTCTCCCCTGTCTAGGAAAAAAACCCAATCTCTCTTTCCTTACATCCCCCATAACTGTGACTAGCCTATTTTCTGGCTTTCTGGAGCCAGACATCTTGGAATATTCAAGTCTTGCTGCCTGTATTTCCTCATTTCCCATTCATTCCTTAGCCAACTGCAGCCTGGTTTCAGCTTCCCCCCATCCCCGCCGAAGCTCTTTCGGGATTATTCATGACCTTCTGATTGCCAAAGCCAAAGAAACTCAAGTCCGTCCTTTTCTTGCTTAGATGGCAGTAACAGCTCCATGAAATTTCTCTCTTGCCCCTGAGTGCATTCCCTCCCCGGCCCCTCCCGTCTCTTTTCTCTAACCAATTCCTCTTTGGTATTCTCCAATCCTCTGACGCCAGCCTTCTTCTCATTTTATATGCCCACAGTTTTCCCACGTGACTTCTTCCACATCCATCACTGGAAGTCCATTGTCTCTGTGCTTGTGACTCCTGAATCTAAGGCTTACCTGAAAGCTGTATCCAAGCCTTTATTGCTAAATAGTCCTCTGTGTAATGTTGGGTCTCCATCAGGATGTGCCACAGAAACATCAAAATGCAACAGGTCCTTGGGGCAGCTGTCCGGCTCAGTCAGTTAAGCGTCTGACTCTTGATTTCGGCTCGGGTCATGATCTCAGGTTTGTGAGATCGAGCCTTGCATAAAGCTCTGCACTAGTGGCACGGACCCTGCTTGGGATTCTCTCTCTCTCGCTTCCCTGCTACTGCGCTCTCTTGCTCTCTTTCTCTCTCTTCCTCCCTCTCAGAATAAATAAGTATTATTTAAAAATGCAACAGGTCCAAAAGCTAATTTCTCCTCCTGTAGTCCCCATCTTAGAGAGAATCTCTCTCTTCCCAGTTGCCCATACTAGACATGATAGTTCTTCTAGACTCTCCTCTTTGACTCACCTTCATGGGTTCTTTTATCAAGTTCTTCTAAGTCTCCCCTCCCCCTCGAATCTTTCAAATTCCTCCCTCTCTTCTTTCCTCACATCACTGCCTTTGTTCAGACATCCATCATTTCTGATCTAGACCTGGTCTCTTAACTGTTATCTCATCCTGCTTCACCTTCAATCCATTTTCCCCACTTATACCAGAAAAGATGATTTTCGTATAAATCTTACCAATCCCCTGGGCGAAATCTTGGTTCAGTGGCTTCTTGTAGCCCATAAAATAAAGTTTCAACAGTTTAGCATGACATGTATCGTCCCTGCCTTTCCGTGAGGCTTCATCTTTACCCAGTAGAACTTTGCATTTTAACTGTGCAATTGTCATTTTAATGTGTTCATATTTCTGCATAGGCTGTGGCCTGAGCCCAGTACTGTGCCCCTATCACACACGCACATGGGTACGCTCACTCACAAACACACACACACACACCCCTTCCTTCACCAAGTCTTCCCTTTGACTAGAGGAAAAGAAATCTTCAGTGGTCTCTGTATTCCCATGCACCTAGCAGAGAGCATTTGATAAACGTATGATTAGCTCAATTTAGCAATTTTAGAACTTTATAAGGAAAGGAAAGTTTTCTTTAAATAAAATCTTTTACAAAAGCCTAAAATGCCAACTACGCAAAAGCCGGGAATCCCATGACTTCGTCCTCTTCTGCGGCAGCTGCCTGTCAGGTGCCAGCGACTTCACTGGCCCAGGGTGAGACCCGCTGGTGCAAAGCTGATCCTGAAGTTGACCAGGTATCTGATGTGTCAGATTCAGCCACACAAGGGAACGAAGTCCTGACACGTGCTACCACGTGGATGAACCTTGAAAATACGCTAAATGGGAGAAGCCAGACACAAAAGACCACACTACTGGACGATTCCATCTACATGAAATGCCCGGAAGAGGGAAATCCATAGAGACAGAAAGTAGATGGGTGGTTACGAGGGGCTGGGGGAGAGGAATGGGGAACAACTGCTTAATGGGGATGGGATTTCTTTCTGAGCTGATGACGAAATTCTGGCATTAGTGGTGATGGTTGCACAATCTGTGAATGTACTAAAAACGTCAGAAATGGCACACTTTAAAAGGCCGAATATTGGGGCACCCGGATGGCTCGGTCAGTTAAGTGGCTGACTCTGGATTTCAGCTCAGGTCATGATCTCACGGTTTGTGAGATCGAGCCCCGCTTTGGGCTCCGCACTGAGTGTGGAGGCTGCTTGGGATTCTCTCTGTCTCTGACTCTCTTCTCTCTGCCCCTCCGCCACTCATGCTCTCTCTCAAATAAACTTAAATAAATAAATAAATAAATAAATGGGTGAATTTTATGTACTTTATATCTCAAAACAAATTACTCTGACATGATACTCCATCCCATGGAATTCTTTGAGAGAAATAAAGGAATTGTTCTAAAAACTCTCTAGGCATGAGCTTGTTTCTGTAATGTTAATATTTCTTCCTCAAATTACATGTAAACAATTGTTATCTTTGTCTCATTGGGAAGAGATGTGACTCTGGCATTCCCCATGATGTGAATAAATCTTTGGGGAGCAATGAGTGACTTCCCTCATCCCCAACCACCACCACCAAAAGGCAAAAACAAAACACTGTGGTAATTTTAGGACTGGGCACTAGAATCCCAAGAAATATTTCCAAAGTGACTCTGTATCCTTGCTGAATCTCTCCAGCCACTCTGTTGCTTTCCCTGAATGGTAACCAACCCCCGACGTTCATGGAAACCCACCATGGACATCTATCCCTCTTGGAATGCCCTTTTTTTGAGGATGGAATTGGCAGAATAGAAGCTGTTGAGGAGGTGGCAGCTTCCTAGGGAAAGAAGCCCAATTCTGAGCGAGCTAAGCTAAGCAGGGAGCATCAGTGCTTATGGGCAAAGGTGGGGAGGGACTAGGCTGGAGTAAGAGACAAGAGTTCTCGACACAAACTTAAGCCAAGCTTCGGGAGACAGGTGGATTCTGGGAAAGCACGAAGGAGAGTGGCCCAGGCCACCCAGAGACAGCAAGTGGGTTAATGACAAGAGAGCCAGGTGACAGCCTTTTGGTGGGGGAACACTATCTCAAGGGGAGACAAGGGCTAGAGACTGGGACATCTGGGGTTTGGGGGGGAAGCTAGGCTGCACCCTCAGGCTTAACTCCAGTTTGGGTAAACAGTCTCAGGAGCTATCCTTGAAAAAAAGAGTTGGAGCAATCCAGAATCTTACCTCTTCTCCATAAACCAGGAAGAAAAGCCCAAGGCTTTTACACCTCTCTCTCTCCCTCCCACTCTTCACCAGAAAGACGTCTATAGATAGCCAGAAAGGACATTCACACATCCACAGCCAGAGTCAGGAGGCGGGTCCCAGCTGCACACACCCACATACACTCCAGTGTCAGCTATGTCCTTTTATTATTATTTTTATTGAACCCTGTAGGTGAGGTTAGTGGTAAGGCGGTTCTCACAGCTGGCTGCAGCGGTTCAGCAACTGGTTCAATACCTGCGGTAGAAGCCCCAGTGCAGGCCGATGGCATTGATGAGGATGCTAGCGCGACCGCTAATGAATCGTAGTACGGTGTTGTGGTACAAGGGGACAGCACTGAAACTCCTGCCTATGTCTGTCCCAAAAGGCAGGTACCGGCCCTTGTTAGTCACAAAGACCAGCTTCCTCAGGTAGTAGTCGTACTTGCCAGACACCTGGATCACTGACTCCCCGGGGTGCAGGAAAATCTCCTCCAGGTCTCCCTGGGTGCCACCCACATAGTCGCTCCACACCTTGCCATAGCGCACCTGGAGGCTAGGGGTGGGGGCGGGGGGGGAGGGAAGACTGAGCAGGGTGATTGGAATTCAGGACCTCTTGGTCTACAAGCCAAGAGACCTGCAAACTGTGGCCAGGGAGGACAGGTTCCCTGCCAGTCCCAAGGTGTGTGAGGGATGAGGGAGGCCTTGAGGTCCTACTGGGAACTTCAACTCCTTTTGCTGACAGATAGGCTCAGAGAGGAAAAGTAACTTGGCCGGAGCCTCCCAGACAGTGGTAGAACTTCAGTTTGAAATCTAGGTTCCCGCTGTGCCCCCAACCCCTACGTGAAAGAAGCAGACGGGCCTTTCTGGATGGCTTTCATGAGGGAAGAGACTCTGCTGCCCCAGGATCAGAAGGATACATGTTTTGGGGAGAGGCGTCAGCCAAGATGGAGGATGCCCAAGGGGATCTACACCTCAGGTGGGGCCAAAGTAGCCAGCTTCCCAGCGCCTCAGCGGCTGTGGTACAGATTTGCCCAAGACGTGCACGCTGGGGGCTGTAGGGCTGTAGCAGCACCAGCCTCAGACCCCAGCTTCCTGATACCTTTCACATCCCAAGTTATCCCTGGGACTTGTTGACTGAAACAGATGTGACTCAAAGTGACTGAGAACTTTCCAATGTGGTAGGATAGGAGAAGACCCCCCAAACCACAGACACACAAAGAATCTTACCCTATGATGTAGTTGTTGTCGATGCGGACCCGGATGGCAGTGATGGGGCCCTCCAGCTGGTAACCAGAATGGGAGAATCGCTCGCCTCCAGCGCCTCCATACTCTCCATTATAGGAGGAGGACCTAGCCTGAACTGGAGGGGACAGTAGGCGTCAGAAGGAGAGATCTCAAGAGCTCTAGTCCCTCCTCACCACTCCTACACCTCCCACAACTCAACGTCCACCACCCCAAGCCAGCCCCTGCGAGCCTTGGCTACCGGCAGTGCAAGAAGTTGTCTTCCCATGATGCTAGTACTGGCCTCCTGGCCTCTCACTTACTGACATTGGCCGAGGCTGATGCGCAGACAAGGGCAAGAAGAGCAATGGTCAACATTCTGGGGCTGGAGGGGAAAGAAAGCAGAACGTCAATGTTCATTCACTCTGTTTCCTTTGGACTTCATTTACCCAAGCTTCCCTGGGTTAGAGTTCCAGTTGAGACTTGGCCCTCTTTGTCCCTCAACTCAGACCTAACTGACCCAGTCTTGGGCTCAGAAAGGATTGCCCCTAGTCTCTAGTCCTGCTCCTGGCAGGTACGGTGTCCTTAACCCCTCTGTCCTCCCTGGTCTCGAGGTAGCCGACCCCCTTGTTCCATCCTGAGTCAGAAGATCAGTCCTAAGCCTCTGTCTGGACCAACCCGTGTAAGTCCTGGTCCCTCCTGGCACAAAGCAGGAAAAGAGTTTCAAAGAAGTGGAGGCCATCTCCAAACCATAGAGATGGTTGAGTTTACCAAACCAGGATTCTGAGCAAAACCTAACTGCAACCTGCCTGTGATACACGGGCCCGGCTTGGGGGATCTCCGGGACAGAGTTCAAATTCCTAGCTTCAGCCAGGTCTCAAATCAGAAGGAAAGGAGCATTTTAGGGGTGCGTCTTTGTGTCACCCAGGCAGTGAGGGTGATTATAGACGAGACTGCCAATACCAGAAAAGGAACAGTTGAGAAACTGCACAACGAGTTTGGACCACAGCTCAAGATATCAGATTCCAGATGCCTGGTCTATTTGTCATAATTCTTTCTCCACTAACACACATCTGGCTGTATCGATACCCCGAGCATCCCAGGTGTCTCCAGTCCTTCCTCTGAGACCCAGATATCTTTGCACCTCCCTCAGATGCCCCAGGTACCTGCCACACAGGTCTCCCCTGCCGCTCACTCCAGGCAGGCTGCTGTCCAGCGCCGCTTGAATTCCCCCCAACTCAAATCCAGTCATCCCTTTCACCCCTTAGCCCAGGCCTCTGTCACCCCTCACCTGGCAGTTCCAGGTGCAAAGTAACCACCTGGAAACTTCCAGATCTTTTATAGCAGGTCCAAGCCCTCTGCCTGCTCTTTATTGTGTGAACCTTACCACCTAAGCAAACATGATCACCCTCTTAGGGTCAGTTGTCAGGCAGGGTCTGGAATATCTTATCCTGCCTCTCCCCTCAGGAGTTACAGGTATCAGGGTGGGGTCCACTCTAGGCCAAGGCCCAGGTCTCAGGATGGGCAGAACAAACTTGAGAAAAGGTCACCAACCGAATGGCCAGAAACTTTGGGTAGGCAAAGTTTCTAATTGCTTCTGGGTGTAGTCTAAGGTTGCCACCCCCCTATTTGATTGTTCTGCAGGTGCTCCTACTTGCAATCTGTCATCTTTCAGGATAAACATTGTCCTCACTGTCCTGCATTTGAAATCTAGACTGTCCGGGGAAGGGATTATGCGCCCAACACCCTGTATTTAGGAGTGCCTACTATTTTCCAGACATTTTTTTCCTTCTCTTACCTGTTATTTTATATGAAAAAAAAAATCCAAACATATAGAAAAATTGCAGGAATTGTACAGGGGTGCCTGGGTGGCTTAGTTTGTTAAGCGTTTCACTTCAGCCTAGGTCATGATCTTGCCGTTCCAGAGTTCGAGCCCCACGTCGGTCTCTGTGCTGACAGCTCAGAGCCTGGAGCCTGTTTCAGATTCTGTGTCTCCTCCTTCTCTCTGCCACTTCCCCATTCACACTCTATCTGTCTCTCTCAAAAATAAACATTAAAAAAGTTTTTTTTAAAAAAAGAAAAGATTGTACAGTGAACACTCATATACACACCACGTAGATTCTACAATGGTTAATATTTTGCCGTACTGGCCTTTTTCCCCCCATCTATTCATCCTCAATCTGCCACTGTTTACAAAATTTTTCTGAGAAGGGTAACATGGTGCTGCAGGTGGACACTGAACACCTGTCAATGTCCCTCCTGGGAGACAGGCAGTCAGGCCAATAAGCATGTGGGATGCTGAGGAAGTAATGGTAGATGGGTCCTCCCTTGAGGGCATTTCTGGGCTCCGGGCCCTTGGGGCTCCTGGGAACCATGGCTGAATCTTCTGGGGGATAAAGCCCACACGGGGCAACAGCTCCTTCCCATAGGCCTTAGATTCATGTCATAGATTTTTTCTCTTCTGAGGCCCTTTTCTTCCGCAGAAGTCTCTAGATGGACTCCTGAGTCCTACTTCCTGACCCCTTTAGGACTGGCTCTTTGACCCTCTGAGTCAGCGGGCCCTCCCAAGCAGAGAGATGGATGGAGCCCAGGGAAGAGCTGGAGTCATTAGCCTTGGTGATTAATGACTAGTAGCTGGACACATAGAGTATCCACCCCTCATAGACCATCTAGGACTGAGGACTCCTCCCAGGAAAGCCAGGGAGCCCCAACCTAAGGAGCCGGAAATAGGACAGGGCTCTTGGCCTGGAGATTCTGAGAGTAAAGATGGCAGCCAGGGTTGTATTGTTTGATCTCTCTGCTTCAAGTTCAAAACAAGCATGTCCTGGTGAGATAACTTCTCCCTCATTCCAGCTGTTTTGTTCTGTCTCTCTTGTCCTCTCTGATTTTCTTTCTTTCCTACTTCTCTCTTTCCGTTTGTCTTGATCTTTCCCCATCATCTCCTGCTCTAAGGATTGTTCTTTGTATTCACTGTCTCCATCCCTTTTTCCTTCTGCCTCTTCTCTTTGTCTCTTCTCCTCCAAGCTCTCTCTCTAAATCTTTCCTCTGTCTTCTCTCACTATTGTCTGTCTTTTGACTTCCTTATGAGGAGTATTTCCCACAGGATGGAAGCAAACACTGGATATCAAAGATGGCAGCACAGGGGCATCCAGGTGGCTAAGTTGGTTAAGAATTGGACCAATCGTGATCTCACCACTCGTGGGTTCAAGAGCTGCATCGGGCTCTGTGCTGATGGCTCAGAGCCTGGAGCCTGCTTCAGATTCTGTTTCCCCCCCCCCCGCCCCTCCCCTACTCATTCTCTCTCTCTCTCTCTCTCTAAAACATAAATAAAACATTAAGAAAAAAAAAGATGGTAGCCCACAGAGGTCTGCAGTGAATACCTCAAGAGAATACCCTCATATTTCCATACATGACACATCTGGGACCCTCAGGGGGAGACCATCACACTTGTCATAGGTTCACTCTGATGCACTGGCCCCACCTATGCAGAGAGTCAGAGTCTCCCCGATGCCCATAGACTGGTCCCTGGTTCCCCCCAGCAGGCCCTCCATCTCCTCTCCAGAGTGTAAAGAGAGAACTTTATTCCAGTGGGAGGGGTCTCAGGGCTCATCGTCTGTGGGTCCCAGAGACCAGCTAGACCACGCTGCAGCTAATGTTGGTATGCCATCAGGTCCAGTTCCATTGCTCCTGTTTGAACTTGTCACATTTTACCCATGTGTCCCCTGGGGGCCGACCTTCCCCAGTCCTACAGGCAGTGAAGGTCATCCCTGCCCAGTCCCAAGGCTGCAAAGTCCAAAGCCTCCCCAAGCTTTCTGCTATGGCAGGGCAGCTGACACTCATTCTCTCGCTGTCTTCTCTGCCCCTTGGCAAAGCGACTCACTCAGCACATTTATGGAGCATCTGTATGTTGGAGGCACCATTCTAGATGCTGGAAAGACAGCCACAGAGGAAGTCAAATCGTAGTGCTGGAGCTTTCGCTGCAGGGTGGGGGGTCGGACAATTGAACAACTCGTTCCCATGGGCTAGGCCAGGAGGAAAAGAGGCAGAGTGAACCAGGAGAAGGGCTGGGAAAGCTGTCCCTCTGCCTGGGAGGCCCTCCTCTCCTCGGGTAACATTTGCGAAGACCTCACCGAAGTGATGGAGAGACTACAGACGTTTGGGTGAAGATTGGACCTGGTGTGGGAACGAGTAGGCAAACCCTGAACAGGAAGTGTGCGGAACAGTGTGCGGGGAGGGCAGGGTGGCTGCTGGGAAGTGTGGCTGCCAGCGGGAGGGGAGGTGTGGGTAGCAGCTGGTGGGCAGGTAGTACAGGACCTGGGAGGCTGTGGTCAGGAGTTTGGATTCCTCCTGAAGGTGAGGTGAGGGGAGTGGTTTCGTTCCACTTTTAAAAGTGGAGAATGGACGGGGTGGGGAATGAGGGTGTGTGGAGGGGAAGGGGGAGGGGGACCCCACCTCAGGAGGCAGGAACAGTGTGAGCTCTCATACCCCCCAACTCTTGTCTCAAGGGGCCCCTGCTCAGAGCACTATTTCCTCTCTCAGACAAAGCCTCTTAAATCCTGGTGCAAATTCACACCCCAGGGGGGGAGAATCTGCCCCTTGACTCCCATCACTGATTTTTCAAAATGTATTTCCAAATGATAGCAGATCTGTTTCCTGTTAAGAAAAAAAAAATTCTCTGTCTCCTCATTTATGCCTTGGGTAAATGGTGGTTTCATTTGAACAAAGGGTTTTACCACAAAAGCAAATGTGAACAGTGCTTTTCTGTTCACCCTTCATGGTTCCCGTGAAGAAAGTAAAGTCTTGAGAGAGAAGTGACCTCACTAAGCTGCAGAGAGGGTCCCTCCACTCCCTGCTGTAGAGGCCACTTGTAGGCAAACAGGCTTGGGTGACAGGAGGTAGAAAAGGGCCACAGCGATGGGATGCAAGCTGGTGCAGCCACTCCGGAAAAAGTATGGAGGCTCCTCAAAAAATTAAAAATAGAACTACCCTACGACCCAGCAACTGCACTACTAGGTGTTTATCCAACGGATACAGGTGTGCTGTTTCAAAGGGACACTTGCAGCCCAATGTTTATAGCAGCACCATTGACAATAGCCAAAGTATGGAAAGAGCCCAAATGTCCATCGATGGATGAATGGATAAAGATGTGGTGTATATATATATACAACGGAGTATCACTCGGCAATCAAAAAAGAATGAAATCTTGCCTTTTGCAGCTACATGGATGGAACTGGAGGGTATTATGCTAAGCGAAATTAGAGAAAGACAAAAATGATATGACTTCACTCATACGAGGATATTAAGATAAAAAAACAGATGAACATAAGGGAAGGGAAACAAAAATAATATAAAAACAGGGAGGCAGACAAAACAGAAGAGACTTTAATATGGAGAACAAACAGAGGGTTACTGGTGGCAGTGTGGGAGGGGGGATGGGCTACATGGGTAAGGGGCACTAAGGAATCTACTCCTGAAATCATTGTTGCACCATAGGCTAAATAATTTGGATGTAAATTTAAGAACATAAAATTAAAAAAATGATAAAGTAAAAAAATCTTAAAAAAAAAAAAAAAAAGAAAAGAGCCACGGCGACCCCCTGGCTGAATACAGACAGACCCATGGGTGGGGGCACCTCCATGAATCAGTTATAGGCTCTAACTGACCAATGGGCTGCTTACAACCAGGCACAGTCACCACCAAAGGGGAGAATTCCATACATCCCCATAAGTCCTCACCTTCCCCCTTCCAAAATAGTCCCCCATCCCCCGCACTGCCTCTTCTCAGACAGCCTCTCCTCTGCAACCTTGCGGTGTATTCCATAAGCTTCTATCTCCTTTGTTCTGCCTCAGGCGAATTCTTTCACGGCCCAAGCCACCAGCCTCCACCAGGTGGTCACTGCACATTTGGGGGCCCCCATCTGATCGGGACACCACACCTTGCCTCCTGTCCCTCGTAACCCACATGCCAGTCCCTACACTAGCCAGCTGTTTGCTCCTGCCACTCTGGCTGCCTAAATGTTCTCCTGTCCTGCTCACCTGCCCATCTTCTACCCTTAAGACATTCAGCCCCTACCCCACCACCACCACCCCTTGCACGCACCACCCCCTGCACTCCTCCCTAGGGCTTCTATCATAGGGGTCTCCCTCCAGCCCCTCCACTTCAGACAGAATTCCTTTCTCTGGCCTCCAACTGTGTTTGCTACCTCCCCAGCTCAGCTCTTGATTACCCTGCGCTGTAATTTATCTGTGTACACAGAAGCCTTCTCCACCAAACCCCAAGCCCACTCTAAGGCGGAAGGCCTGTCTTGTCCAACTCTGAATTCCAGGCTCCTGCTTCCCATCTGGCACATTACAGGTGCCCCATAAATGACTGTCACATGCCTTGTCTGCGGTGCGAATTCCATTAAATACTCCTCCTTTGTCTTTTCAGGCCAGTGTCTCTCTTCTGGCAGGCTTGAATTTGGGTTTTCTTGTTTCTTATTTCTGAACCTTCTGGTGAAACCCTGTTCGGTAGCATACTGTACATAAAGACGGAATTGTGGGTTGAGGTCCTCCATTCCAACACGCATTAGCCATGTGAATTTTAAAAAGTCACTAGGGTGCCTGGGTGGCTTGGTTGGTTAAGCATGTGTTTTCGATTCAGGTCATAATCTCACAGTTCGAGCCCCATGTCAGGCTCTGTGCCGACAGCTCGGAGCCTGGAGCCTGCTTTGGATTCTGTGTCTCCCTCTCTCTTTCTCTGCCCCTCCCTCACTTGTGTGGGCTCTCTCTCCCAAACTCTCATAAATACATAAATAAGCGCTAAAATATAAAAAGCCACTATTTCTTAGAGCCTGTATTTCTGCATTTGGAACATGAGAAGCAAATGGTCTCGAGATCAACCGAAATCCTCAAGGACAGAGTTCTTCAGACTGTGGGTCTTAACTCACTAGTGGACCATGAAATCATTTTAACAGCTCAAAAACAACGTATTTTTTTAAGTTTATTTTCTTTAGTAAGCACTCTACCCAACGTGGGTCTCGAACCCACAAGCCCTACAACAAGAGTCTCATGCTTTCCCAACTGAGCCACCCAGGTGCCACAAAACCAACATATTTTAGAACGAAATAGAGAAAGTAAGATCATCGCATGTAACAAGGCTAAATACTATTTCCTGAGATAGCGTTTCAGTCAAATGCTCTATCCTACGGGTAACTGGCTCACAATATAAAATGTTCTTTTCTGTTGTGAACTGCTCTTAAAAAAAAAAATCCTTGAGAAAAATAAACTCTACCTCTATCAAAGGGTACGATTTTTTATATGTCAACACAGTTCAAAACTGCCAGGCCAGAGTGGGTTGGGACACCTTTAGGGTAATAATTAGAGCAGCTCCTGAGACCCAGACTCAGGTATGGAAGAATATGTTGATAATCTTTTTATTTTATTTTATTTTTTGACATGGAATTGACAAGTAACATTATATTAGTTTCAGGGATTACAACATGCTGATTCGACATATGTATATATTGCAAAATGCATTAATCATTTCTTAAAGTCAGAAACCTATAGCAACCTGCCAAGAATTCATGCATAGAATGGTGCCTTAGTAAGAGACATGTCTTTAAATTTTTTTAATGTTTATTCATTATCGAGAGAGAGAGAGAGAGGGTGAGCGGGGACGGGGAGGGGCAGAGAGAGAGAGAATCCAAAGCAGGCTCCAGGCTCTGAGCAATCAGCACAGAGCCCGATGTGGGGCTCTAACTCGCTGACCACCAGGTCATGACCTGAGCCAAAGTCAGATTCTTAACCGACTGAGCCACCCAGGAACCCCAGCAGGAGACATGTCGTAAAGCTTGGTTCGTGCCCGGCCTCCGTGATCCTCGAACTTCAGTTTGTTCATCTGCGATAGGAGATAATGAGTCTAACCAATTTGTGTCAAGCCCCTGACACAGCTCTGGCACACATAATACTGAGTAAACATTTATTTTTTTCCCTCTTCAATTCTCAAAAAATATGGTTTTTCTTTTTCATTTCTTTCAGATAAGGTTGATGAGGGAGCAAGGGCTTTCTTTCTCGTTTGCAGTTAGCTTTATTTTTATGGTTTATCTTAGTTCAGATCCTGGAGAGCTTTGTAAATGCATCATACAACTTGACACAAGTATTTTTTTAATGTTTATTTCTTTATTTTTGAGACAGAGAGAGAGAGAGAGAACGAGTGGAGAAGGGGCAGAGAGAGAGGGTTCCACAGAATCCAAAGCACGCTCCAGGCTCTGAGCTGTGAGCACAGAGCCCAGGGTGGAGCTGGAACCCATGAACTGTGAGATCATGACCTGAGTCGACGTCAGCCGCTTAACCAGCTGAGCCACCTGGGTGCCCTGGGAACCTGCTTTTAATTTCCGTTTATTGAGCTATGATTACATGGTAGCATTTTTTTAGCCTTTGTGTGTGGTTGTTGGTTTTTTTGAGATCTGATTGTTAAGTAATCTCTACATCCTACATGGGGCTCAACCTCACAACCCGGAGATCAGAGTCACATGCTGTACAGACTGAGCCAGCCAGGTGCCCCTAACCTCTACCTTTTTTGCCTTCAGCCTCCACATCTCTTACCGAAAGGCTTGATCAATTGTAATGCAACTGCAAAAGTTGCTTTGCTTATTTTTTCCTTTGTTTCCTCTATTTGTTTTCCTCCTCACAAAGAGCATTCTCCAGAATATAAAACAATATAACATCAAATATTGATATAACAATATCAAATGGGAATGAGGTGAGGTCATTCCACCAGGACACGGTCATGCTTGCTTTGTGTCAGGAACAATTCAGCTGAAAGTATGAGCTGATTTCGTTTCCTTCATATATGACTGAGGCTCCAACAGTCACCTGCTCTTGCAGTTGGCACGTTCTACAAACGCAGGAAGACAGACGCGGGGCGGAGTGTTTGAGAGGCGCACAGACGGGGCAGGACTCAGAAGCTGGGTCCCTGGGGAAAGTTATTTCACTTCTCTCTGCTTCTGTTCTCATCTGAAAACACACACATACACAAACAAAAAGGCAATAATTTTGCCTACCTCCTCAGGTTGCTGTGGTTGTGATGTACTTAACGGAAGTAAAGTTCCAGAACACTGCCTGATGCAAGGCGAGCTCCGAGGAAGTTTTTCTGTTTCTCATCGTCTAAGGAGAGGCTCCATCCTGGCCAGGTATGTTGTGGAGGAGATAAAGCTTAACATTTTCTTGAGACCACCCATCTCCACCAGAATCAGACTAAGAACCTTCGTACGGGCAGGCCCACTTCGTGTAGGAATTGGGAAAATTGTGGCAGCCCCTTGGGCCCTCCTTTCTCCTGGGAACATCTGGTGGGCGGCCATGTATCACAGGGTGTGGGGTCAGATGCTGGCTACAGAAAGCCTCAGTATAGAATGGACCTCAGTGACTTTCCAAGTGGCATCATGGCAGAGAAAAGGGACCCATGTGCCATTCACAAGTGGCCATGTGGGAAGTTGCCCCTACACATACTTAGGTTCCTTGAGATCGTTCTGGTCCCCTTACCTTCTTTTTTTTCTTATTCGTTTTTTAAGTTTATTTATTTATTTTGAGAGAGAGAGAGAGAGAGGGAAAACAAGTGGGGAGGGGCAGAGAGAAAGTATTCCTAGCAGTCTTCACACTGTCAGTGAGGAGCCTGATGCGGGGCTCAAACTCACGAAGTGTGAGATCACGACCTGAGCCAAAGTCAGACGCTCAAGCGACTAAGCCACCCAGGTACCCCAAGTCCCTTTATCTTCTGATGGGGCCTGTGAGCTTTGGCTGCAGAGAACTGTTAAGGTATACAAGTGGCTAGATTGGACAGAGATGATCTAAGCAGAAGTGAAGGAAGGCATCCCAAGCAGGCTCTACTTATTGGCACAAAGCCCAATACCGGGCTCATGAACCATGAGATCATGACCTGAGCCAAAATCAAGAGTTGGATGCCTAACCAACTGACCCACCCAGGCACCCTCCAAAAATGTTAAGCTATTTTTTTAAGTGATAAGAGATACTTAAGAATCAAAACATCCCATTTTGATTCTAGATCATGTCGGATCTTCCTCGTTTTAATAATGTTTACCCTTCCATTGTTTTGTTTAAATTTTAAATTAAAATTTTATTTTAGTAGGTTCCACACCCAGCATGAGGCTTGAACTCACAACCCTGAGATTAAGAGTCACAGGCTCTACCGACTGAGCCAGCCAGATGCCCTTAGTGTTTTTTTTTTTTTTTGAGGAATGAGTAATTAAAACAGAACATACATAATATTCAGATTTTACTTACTTATTAATTTATTTAGACATAGCATTTTTATTGTTGTAAATACATGTAACAAAATTTATTATATTAACCTTTTTTAAAACTTTAGATATATATTTTGAGAGAGAGAGTGTGTGCACGGGCAAACAAGCAATTGGGGGAGGGGAGAGAGAGAGGGAGGCAGAGAATCTCAAGTAAGCTCCACCCTCAGTGGGGAGCAGGACTTGGGGCTTGAACCCCCAAAACAGGAGATCATAACCTGAGCCGAATCAAGAGTCAGAAACTCAACTGACTGAGCCACCCAGGCACTCTTCTTTTTTTTTTTTTTTTTTAAGATTTTATTTTATTTATTTGTTAATTTTTTTGGAGAATTTTGTAATGTTTATTTACTTCTGAGAGACAGAGAGAGACAGAGCACAAGCAGGGGAGGGGTAGAGAGAGAGGGAGACACAGAATCTGAAGCAGTCTCCATGCTCCAAGCTGTCAGCACAGAGCCCAACATGGGGCTCAAACCCATGAACAATATCATGATTTGAGCCGAAGTCGGACGCTTAACCAACTGAGCCACCCAGGTGTCCCGAGCTCTTTTAAACAAACTTGAATACGTGCCCAGGAAGTCTCCTGAAGTGGGTATGGAGGATCCCTCCTTGCCTTGGCCTTTGGTGGTGTGAGTTGTGGCAGCCTGCTCCCAGATGGTCTTAAACTAGGGTTTCCTCACCTTCACAGTATTGACATCTGACCCAGGTAATGCTTGGTCGGGGAGACTTTCCTGTATGCTGTAGGATATTTCGCAGCCTCTCTGGTCTCTATTCACTAGGTACCAGTAGTAACCCCATAGATGTTACAACCAAAGATGTCTCCAGACATCGCCAAGCGTCACCTGTGTGAGGTCAAGCCCCGCGTTGGGCTCTATCCTTGGCATGAAGGCTACTTATGTTAAAAAAGAAAAAAGAAAAAGTTAATCAAAGGAAGGTATGAGACGAAAAGTTGAAAAATCTCTCAGGATGTAGAACAAAATGACAACGAAATGGAAAATATGAAAGAAAAGTTAAGAGATGGAGGGCCAATCTATTCCATATTAATCTAACAGAAGTTCCAGAGAGCACCAAGAAAATGGAGGAGAGGAGAAAATCAAAGATTCTATTTGAGAAAAAAACATTTCAAGCAGAGAAAACAGGTCTGTAAAGTGGCTCTCACCTGGCTGCACCCTGGATCACCTGAGAGCTCTTAGAAACACACACACCAAGATCCCTCCTTCTCCTCAAGGTGGAGTCACAGGGACCAGCTTTACCTTCCCGCCAGAAACCACTACCACCACCACTGCAACAAAACCAGACAAAACACACGATACAACGGTTTTCAAAACAGTGGACACCAAGCAATGAAAGACAGTAACAGATGCCTCGCAATCCCAGAGAGAAAGGAAAACAAGAGAGATTTGTCCTTTGAGGCACTAGTGTGAGAGCCATCTCTGCAGGTGGCTGTGCTCAAGGCTTTTTCGCACCAGCCCGACTAACAATGTGACAAAGTGGAGGGCAGAGTGTTCAGGAAGGGTTTCACTTAGTAGTGGGGAATAATCAGCCCTAAGCTGAACACTACTATGCACCTGCCTAGCTAATCACACAGATTACCAAAGTATCTGGCACTCGGCAAGGTAAAATTCACAACGCTGGCCAAGCAACCACAGATTATGCATGACACAGAATGAGGAGAATCATCAATCAATTGAAACCAACCCAGCACTGATACAAACGCTAGAGGGAGCAGAAAAGGACATTAAACAGCTATTATAATGGTATTCCATATGTTTTTAAAAAGTTAAATAGAGACATGGACATATAAGAAAGAAATGAAAATTCCAATGTCAGGGATGCTTGGCTGGCTCAGTCGGTAGAGCACGCAACTCTTGCTCTCGGGGTTGTGAGTTTGAGCCCCACGTTGGGTGTCGAGATTACTTAAAAAATTAAAATCTTAAAAAAATACAGAAAATTACAGTGTCAGAGATGAAAACTACACTGAATGGAATCAACAGTAGATTCGACATTGCAGAAGAAAAGATTAGTGAAGCTAAAGGCATAGCCACAGAAATTATCTAAATGAAACACACAGAGAAAGGAAGTTTTTGTTTTCTTTTGTTTTGTTTTGTTGTTTTTAATTTACATCCAAAGATTTCAGGAGTAGATACCTTAATGACCCTTACCTATTTAACCCATGTCCCCTCCCACCACCCTTCCAGTAAACCTCTGTTCTCCATATTTAAGAGTCTCATGTTTTGTTCCCCTACCTGTTCTTATGTTATTTTTGCTTCCCTTCCCTTATGTCCATCTGTTCTGGGTCTTAAAGTCCTCATATGAGTGAAGTCATAGGATATTTGTCTTTCTCTGACTGACTAATTTCGCTTTCCTGCATCCCAGAGGTTTTGGGTTGTGGTGTTATCATTTTCATTGGCTTCCATGAACTTTTTAATTTCTTCTTTAACTTCTTGTTTAGCCCATTCATTCTTTACTAGGATATTGTTTAGTCTCCAAGTATTTGTTACCCTTCCAAATGTTTTCTTGTGGTTGATTTCGAGTTTCATAGCGTTGTGGTCTGAAAATATGCACTTTGATGCATATTTTGATGCAAGTGTGATCTCGATCTTTTTGCACTTGTTGAGGGCTGATTTGTGTCCCAGCATGTGGTCTATTCTGGAGAACGTTCCATGTGCACTGGAGAAGAATGTATATTGCACTGCTTTAGGATGAAGTGTTCTGAATATATCTGTTATATCCATCTGGTCCAGTGTGTCATTCAAAGCTATTGTTTCCTGGTTGATTTTTTGATTAGGTGATCTGTCCATTGCTGTGAGTGGGGTATTGAAGTCTCCTACTATTATGGTATTACTATCAATGAGGTTCTTTATGTTTGTGATTAATTGATTTATATATTTGGGTGCTCACACATTTGGCACATAAATGTTTACAATTGTTAGGTCTTCTTGGTGGATAGACCCCTTATGTATGATATAATGCCCCTCTTCATCTCTTGATACAGTCTTTATTTTAAAGTCTAGATTGTCTGATATAAGTATGGCTACTCCGGCTTTCTTTTGTTGACCGTTAGCATGATACATGGTTCTCCATCCCCTTACTTTCAATCTGAAGGTGTCTTTAGGTCTCTTGTAAGCAGCATATAGATGGATCTTGTTTTCTTAATCCATTCTGTTACCCTGTGTCTTTTGATTGGAGCATTTAGTCCATTGACATTTAGAGTGAGTA
This sequence comes from Panthera uncia, assembly GCF_023721935.1. NCBI lineage: Eukaryota > Metazoa > Chordata > Mammalia > Carnivora > Felidae > Panthera > Panthera uncia. The sequence continues at coordinate 17,232,844 of NC_064815.1, forward strand.
CTGAGAGATATGAATTTATTGCCATTATGTTGTTTGTGGAGTTGGAGTGTCTGGTGGTGTTCTCTGGTCCTTTCTAGTCTTTGTTGCTTTTGGTCTTTATTTATTTATTTGTGTTTTTTGTTTCATCTTTTCTCCCCTCAGAGAGTCCCCCTTAAAATTTCTTGCAGGGCTGGTTTAGTGGTCACAAACTCCTTTAATTTTTGTTTGTCTGGGAAACTTTTTATGTCTCCTTCTATTTTGAATGACAGCCTTGCTGGATAAAGAATTCTTGGGTGCACATTTTTCCAATTCAGCACATTGACTATATCCTGCCACTCCTTTCTGGCCAGCCAAGTTTCTGTGGATAAGTCTGCTGCAAACCTGATCTGTCTTCCCTTGTAGGTTAGGGACTCTTTTTCCCTTGCTGCTTTCATGATTCTCTCCTTGTCTGAGTATTTTGTGAATTTGACTCTGATATGCCTTGTTGATGGTCGGTTTTGTTGAGTCTAATGGGGGCCTCTGTGCTTCCTGGATTTTTATGTCTGTGTCTTTCCCCAGGTTAGGAAAGTTTCCCGCTATGATTTGCTCACATAACCCTTCTACCCCTATTTCTCTCCCTTCCTCTTCTGGGACCCCTATGATTCTGATGTTGTTCCTTTTTAATGAGTCACTGATTTCTCTAATTCTTAAATCGTGCCCTTTTCCCTTAATCTCCCTCTTTTTTTCTGCTTCATTATTCTCCATAAGTTTGTCCTCTATATCACGGATTCTCTGTTCTGTCTCATCCATCCTTGCTGCTGTGGCCTCCATTCGAGATTGCAGCTCAGTTATAGCATTTTTTATTTCATCCTGACTAGACTTTACTTCTTTTATCTTCCCAGAAAGGGATTCTAATCTATTTTCAACTCCAGCTAGTATTCTTATTATCATGATTCTAAATTCTGGTTCAGACATCTTGCTTGTTTCTGTGTTGGATAAGTCCCTGGCTGTCGTTTCTTCCTGCTCTTTCTTTTGGGTTGAATTCCTTCGTTTCATCATTTTGAAGGGAGAAAAAGAATGAATGAGGTAAAAAAATAAAATTTTAAAAATACTAAAATTAAAAAATATTAAACTTAAAAAATTAAAAACGAAGACACACACACACACAAAATCGAATAAATGATCCAAGATCCTAGGTGTGTTTTGGTCAGGGCATTGAAAGGGGCTTGATAGATTAGAGAAAAAAGGGGAAAGGAAAAAAAAAGGAAATCATTTGAAAATTTGAAAAAATGAATACACTGAAGTAGACTAAAATGAAATGATGGAAGTAAAATAGAATTAGAAAAAAATACAGAAAATTAAGAAATATAGTAGAAAAAATAAAGAAAAATATCTTAATAAAAATTGAAAATACATGATTTTTATTTTTTTCTGTATTCAAGAAAAAGAAACGAACAAGAGAATAAAGAAGAAAGGAACAGAAAGAAAGAAAATTGAATAGATGGCATGGTGAGCAGACTGAAATACGACTGAAATTATTTCGTTTTCTCCTAGTAGTCAAACTATGAAGCACTTTATAGTCCATAAACTAAGCAGGCGGAGAGTCTTCTGTTCCTGAAGAGCGAGGTTGGCCCAGTTGGGCGGAACTTAGTGTAATGGCTCCGTTCTCCAGTAGATGGCACTGCTTAGCTTGCTGGGGTGGACGGTTGTGGCGCTTGTTGTAGGTGCATTTGCGCATGCATGGGAGTGGTGAAAATGACGTCACCCAGCCACCCATTCTCTAGTATCAGAACTCTGTTCTCCCCGATCAGCAATCGCACACCCGTCCTTTGTATTCGGCTTCCATCCACTCCCTGCTTTTATGCAGTTCATGACCAAGCCCCAGGCAGCACCTCCCTCCTGAATTTTGTCTCTGATGCGGTTGTTTTTCCTGGCCCCTTACTTCTGAGGGACTGGGGCTTTGACCCGTTCTGCCCTCTGTGGAGGGTCTCACCAAGCAATGGCCTGGTGCCAGCCGCACCCAGGAACGTTTGAGAGACCGTGCTGCTGCTGATGCCCAGAGACTGCGGCCGGGTGCCAGCCTGCCCCAGATAAAGTTCACACGATAGTGTAGCAGCAGCATTTCAGGGACTATGGAAAAATCACAACACGTGTCTGGCACCAGGCTTTACCCCCAACGACCCTGCTCTAGTACCAGCGAATGTGGTTGTTCTCCCGGGTCCACTGGGGCCTTGCCTTTGGGAACCACACAGGTGTCCTCCCAGCAGGGGAACCGCCTCTCCCGTGTGGCCTGAAGAACCCCAGACTCCACTCTGCTCCTGGAGATTCGCCCTTCCCGCCAGAGCACCACCAGGTATCAGCTGCGGAGTTTCAGCCTCTGCACTCCCCCTGTTTGTAGAGTCTTAATGGAATTTAAACCCTCTCCTTTCTCCTTCTCCTTTTTTAGTTCATTCCCTGCGGCTGTTTACATTTTTCCACTTTCTCTCCAGGTGCTTTTGAGGGGGGTGCTTTTCACCTCCTCCCCCCACCCCCCATGTCTCCATCCTCTCTCCACACACAAAAGCAGGTCCTTACCCTCCTTGGCTCTCTACCTCCCAGTTCACCTCTCTGTGCTGCATGCCTGCTGAATTCTGTGGTTCAGGTTGTGCACATTGTTGTGTTAAGCCTCAGGTCAGTTTTCTAGGTGTGCAGGATGGTTTAGTGTTGGTCTGGCTGTATTTCATGGATGCGAGACACACAAAAAACTTCCATGCTGTTCTGCCATCTTGGCTCCTCCCCACCATAGGTCCGAAAGGAAGTTTTTTAAATGAAAAATGCATCCTTGTGCTGTGGGATGACCTCAAGTGGCCTAGTGTGTGAATGATTGGAGTTGAAGGAGAGGAGAGACAGAGAGATGGAAAAATATTTTAAGAACTAATGGCTGAATAATTTCCAAGCTTGATGAAAATTATAAACCTACAGATACAAGAAGCTCAACAAATCTCACCCACAAAAATCTCCACCGAGGCACTCCCAAAGGGGCACCTGGCTGGCTTCATCAGTAAATCACGCACCTCTTGGGCTCGGGGTTGTGAGTTCAAGCCCGAAGCCCCACATTGAGTATGGAGATTATTTAAAAACTAAAATCTTTACGGGCGCCTGGGTGGGTGGCTCAGTTGGTTAAGTTCCAACTTTGGCTCAGGTCATGATGTCACAGTTCATGAGTTCAAGCCCCAAGTCCAGCTCCATGCTGATGGTGAGGAGCCTGCTTGGGATTGTCTCTCTCTCTCTCCTCCTCTCTCTGCCCTTTCCCTATGTTCTCTCTCTCTCAACAGTAAGTAACTTTTAACGTTTTTTTATTTATTTTTGAGACAGGGAGAGACAGAGCATGAACAGGGGAGGGTCAGAGAGAGGGAGACATAGAATCCGAAACAGGCTCCAGTCTCTGAGCTGTCAGCACAGAGCCCGACACGGGGCTCGAACTCACGGACTGCGAGATCATGACCTGAGCCGAAGTTGGCCGCTTAACCGACTGAGCCACCCAGGCGCCCCAGTAAGTAACTTTTAAAATAAACAAAAGTAAATCTTTAACGGGGTTAAGATGGTTAAGTGTCCAACTCAGTGGTTAAGCATCCAACTCCTGATCTTAGCTCGGATCTTGATCTTGGGGTCGTGAGTTCAAGCTTTATGTTGGGCTCCATGGTGGGCATGAAGCTTACTTAAAATAAATAAATAAGTAAATAAAATTTTAAAAACAGCAAAGCCCAAATTCATAGATCCTGAGAACAGATTGGTGAGTGAAAGGGGTCAAAAGGTACAAAGTAGAGTCATAAAATAAATAAGTCCTGAGGATGTAATGTACCGTGTGGTGCCTATAGTTAACAATATTGTAATCTATACTGGAAAGTTGCTAAGAGAGTAGATCTTAAGAGTTGTCATCACAAGAAAAGAAAACTGTGACTATGTGTGAAGATGGATGTTAACTAGACTTCTTGTGGTAATCATTGTGCAATATACACAGATATCAAATCATCACATTATACATTTCAACTAATATAATGTTCTATGTCAATTACATCTCAATTCAAAAAAAGTGAAGGCAAAAAAGAGACATTTTCAGATTTACAAAAGCTGAACCAGAAGACCCACACCCAATGAAATTGTAAAATGACATCCTTTGAGCAGCAGAAAAATAATCCTAGAAGAAATCTGGATTCACAAAAGGAATGAGGAGCATCATAAATAGTAGAAATTGTAGGGGCGCCTGGGTGGCTCAGTTAGGTGTCCAACTCTTGGTTCCAGCTCAGGTCATGATCTCACGGCTCGTCAGTTTGAGCCCACATCAGGCTCCATGCTCACAGCACAGAGCCTGCCTGAGATTCTCTCTCTCCCTCTCTCTCTCTGCCCCTCCTCTGCTCTTTCTGTCTCTCAAAATAAATAAACTTAGATATAGGGGCACTTGGCTGGCTCAGTCAGTAGACCACGTGACTCTTGATCTCTGGGTTGTGAGACCGAGCCACACGTTGGATATGGAGATTATATAAAAATTTAAAAATTTAAAAAAATAGTAGACATATGGATATATATGTGTATATATATATACACATAAATATACATATATATGTGTATATATATATATATATGTATGACTTATTTTCTTATTATTTAAGTACCTTTCAAAGATAATTGATTTTTTTCAAAAAAAAGAATAGTATACTGTGGAGGTTACAATATATATAAAAGTTAAATACATGACAATGATAGCATAGAGGCCAGGAGAGGTGAAATGGAAGTCTACAGTTGCAAGGTTTTTATACTATGTATGATGTGGTGTAATGCTTCTCAGAAGCAGACTGAGAGAGGTTAAAGTTGAATGCTATAAACCCTAAAGCAACTACACACACACACTGAAATAGTTATAGCTCATAAGTCAACAAAAGAGAAAAAAAAAGCATTAAAAAATACCTCCAACAACAGGCACAAGAAGGGACGCCTGGGTGGCTCAGTCAATTAAGCATCTGACTTCAGCTCAGGTCATGCTCTCAAGTTCATGAGTTCAAGCCCCATGTCTGGCTCTGTGCTGACAGCTCAGAGCCTGAAGCCCACTTAGGGTTCTGTCTCCCTCACTCTGCTCCTCCCCAACTCACGCTTGCTAGCGTGTGCACTCTCTCTCTGTCTCTCTCTCTCTCTCTCAAAATAAACATAATATTTAAATAAATAAATAACCTTAAAGTGGCGCCTGGGTGGCCCCTTCGGTTAAGCATCCAAATTCAGCTCAGGTCATGATGTTGCAGTTCACGAGTTCAAGCCCTAGTGGGCTCTGTGCTGACAGCTGGAGCCTGCTTCAGATTCTGTCTTTCTCTTTCTCTCTCTCTCTGCTGCTCCTCCTCCTGTGCTCTTCCTTTCTCCCTCTCTCACAAAAATAAAGCATTTAAATAAATAAAATGAAACGAAATCTTAAAAGAAAAAAACTCTTTATGTATATATGTACGTATGTCTCCTGCTGGTTTTCCTCTGGAAGAATGTGACTCATACAACAGGCAGGTTTACTTAGGCAACAGAACAAGTCAAGGTTGGGGATTAATTCCCTCAAGGTTTGCTCCATACCCACTCCCTCTACAAACTAACCTGTACCTTCACTCATCTTCATTTTCTTCTTTCTTAAGGTTTCCTGCCCCAACAGCTACGTAAAACATCCCCCCAATCTCCTGCGAGAGCTTGTTCCATCAGTTCCCTTGTCTTTCCTGAATCCTCAGCCTCTTCCTCCCTCTGACTCCTTCTTCGTCATATAAACATGCTCATGTCTCCCCTGTCTAGGAAAAAAACCCAATCTCTCTTTCCTTACATCCCCCATAACTGTGACTAGCCTATTTTCTGGCTTTCTGGAGCCAGACATCTTGGAATATTCAAGTCTTGCTGCCTGTATTTCCTCATTTCTCATTCATTCCTTAGCCAACTGCAGCCTGGTTTCAGCTTCCTCCCATCCCCCCGAAGCTCTTTTGGGATTATTCGTGACCTTCTGATTGCCAAAGGCAAAGAATCTCAAGTCCGTCCTTTTCTTGCTTAGATGGCAGTAACAGCTCCATGAAATTTCTCTCTTGCCCCTGAGTGCATTCCCTCCCCGGCCCCTCCCGTCTCTTTTCTCTAACCAATTCCTCTTTGGTATTCTCCAATCCTCTGACGCCAGCCTTCTTCTCATTTTATATGCCCACAGTTTTCCCACGTGACTTCTTCCACATCCATCACTGGAAGTCCATTGTATCTGTGCTTGTGACTCCTGAATCTAAGGCTTACCTGAAAGCTGTATCCAAGCCTTTATTGCTAAATAGTCCTCTGTGTAATGTTGGGTCTCCATCAGGATGTGCCACAGAAACATCAAAATGCAACAGGTCCTTGGGGCAGCTGTCCGGCTCAGTCAGTTAAGCGTCTGACTCTTGATTTCGGCTCGGGTCATGATCTCAGGTTTGTGAGATCGAGCCTTGCATAAAGCTCTGCACTAGTGGCACGGACCCTGCTTGGGATTCTCTCTCTCTCGCTTCCCTGCTACTGTGCTCTCTTGCTCTCTTTCTCTCTCTTCCTCCCTCTCAAAACAAATAAGTATTATTTAAAAATGCAACAGGTCCAAAAGCTAATTTCTCCTCCTGTAGTCCTCATCTTAGAGAGGATCTCTCTCTTCCCAGTTGCCCATACTAGACATGATAGTTTTCTAGACTCTCCTCTTTCACTCACCCTCATGTGTTCTTTTATCAAGTTTTTCTGAGTCTTCAAATCTCCCAAATCTCTCAAATTCTTCCCTCTCTTTTTTTCATCACATCACTGCCTTTGTTCAAACATCCATCATTTCTGATCTAGACCTGGTCTCTTAACTATTATCTCATCCTGCTTCACCATCAATCCATTTTCCCCACTTATACCAGAAAAGATGATTTTCGTATAAATCTTATCAATCCCCTGGGTGAAATCTTGGTTCAGTGGCTTCTTGTAGCCCATAAAATAAAGTTTCAACAGTTTAGCATGACATGCATGGTCCCTGCCTTTCCGTGAGACTTCGTCTGTACCCAGTTGAACTTTGCATTTTAACTGTGCAATTGTCGTTGTAATGTGTTCATATTTCTGCATAGGCTGTGGCCTGAGCCCAGTACTGTGCCCCTATCACACACGCACATGGGTACGCTCACACACACACACATACACACACACATGCCCCTTCCTTCACCAAGTCTTCCCTTTGACTAGAGGAAAAGAAATCTTCAGTGGTCTCTGTATTCCCATGCACCTAGCAGAGAGCATTTGATAAACGTATGATTAGCTCAATTTAGCAATTTTAGAACTTTATAAGGAAAGGAAAGTTTTCTTTAAATAAAATCTTTTACAAAAGCCTAAAATGCCAACTACGCAAAAGCCGGGAATCCCATGACTTCGTCCTCTTCTGCGGCAGCTGCCTGTCAGGTGCCAGCGACTTCACTGGCCCAGGGTGAGACCCGCTGGTGCAAAGCTGATCCTGAAGTTGACCAGGTATCTGATGTGTCAGATTCAGCCGCCAAGGGTACGAAGTCCTGAACATGCTACCACGTGGATGAACCTTGAAAATACGCTAAATGGGAGAAGCCAGACACAAAAGACCACACTACTGGACGATTCCATCTACATGAAATGCCCGGAAGAGGGAAATCCATAGAGACAGAAAGTAGATGGGTGGTTACGAGGGGCTGGGGGAGAGGAATGGGGAACAACTGCTTAATGGGGATGGGATTTCTTTCTGAGCTGACGACGAAATTCTGGCATTAGTGGTGATGGTTGCACAATCTGTGAATGTACTAAAAACGTCAGAAATGGCACACTTTAAAAGGCCGAATATTGGGGCACCCGGATGGCTCGGTCTTAAGTGGCTGACTCTGGATTTCAGCTCAGGTCATGATCTCACGGTTTGTGAGATCGAGCCCCGCTTTGGGCTCCGCACTGAGTGTGGAGGCTGCTTGGGATTCTCTCTGTCTCTGACTCTCTTCTCTCTGCCCCTCCGCCACTCATGCTCTCTCTCAAATAAACTTAAATAAATAAATAAATAAATAAATGGGTGAATTTTATGTACTTTATATCTCAAAACAAATTACTCTGACATGATACTCCATCCCATGGAATTCTTTGAGAGAAATAAAGGAATTGTTCTAAAAACTCTCTAGGCATGAGTTTGTTTCTGTAATGTTAATATTTCTTCCTCAAATTACATGTAAACAATTGTTATCTTTGTCTCATTGGGAAGAGATGTGACTCTGGCATTCCCCATGATGTGAATAAATCTTTGGGGAGCAATGAGTGACTTCCCTCACCCCCAACCACCACCACCAAAAGGCAAAAACAAAACACTGTGGTAATTTTAGGACTGGGCACTAGAGTCCCAAGAATTATTTCCAAAGCAACTTTATATCCTTGCTGAATCTCTCCAGCCACTCTGTTGCTTCCCCTGAATGGTAACCAACCCCCGATGTTCATGGAAACCCACCATGAACATCTATCCCTCTTGGAATGCCCATTTTTGAGGATGGTATTGGCAGAGTAGAAGCTGTTGAGGAGGTAGCGGCTTCCTAGGGAAAGAAGCCCAATTCTGAGCGAGCTGAGCTAAGCAGGGAGCATCAGTGCTTATGGGCAAAGGTGGGGAGGAACCAGGCTGGAGTAAGAGACAGATTTCTTGACACAAACGTGGGCCAAGCTTCGGGAGTCAGGTGGATTCTGAGAAAGCACGAAAGAAAATGGCCCAGGCCACTCAGAGATAGCAAGTGGGTTAATGCCAAGAGAGCCAGGTGACAGCTTTTGGTGGGGAGACACTATCTCAAGGGAGACATGGTCTAGAGAGTTGGACATCTGGGGTTTGGGCAGTAAGCTAGGCCGCACTCTCAGGCTTGGAGCCCCAGTTTGGATAAACTAGTGTCAGGAGCCATCCTTGAAAAAAAAGAGTTGGAGCAAGACAGAATCTTTCCTCTTCTTGATAAACTATGAAGAAAAGCCCAAGACATTACACCTCTCTCTCTCTCTCTCTCCCTCCCACTCTTCACCAGAGAGACATCCAACAGATAGCCAGAAAGGAGATTCACACATCCACAGCCAGAGTCAGGAGGCGGGTCCCAGCTGCACACACCCACATACACTCCAGCGTCAGCTATGTCCTTTTATTATTATTTTTATTGAACCCTGTAGGTGGAGTTGGTGGTAAGGTAGTTCTCACAGCCCCACTGCAGTGCCCGGCCCAGGGCAAGGCTGCAGTTCAGCAACTGCCACAATCGCTGGGATAGACATCCCAGTGCAGGCCGATGGCATTGATGAGGGCACCAGATCGGCCGCTGATGAAGCGTAGCACGGTGTTGGGGTACAAGGGGGCAGCATTGAAACTTGTGCCTGTGTCTTTCCCAAAAGGCAGGTACCGGCCCTTGTCAGTCACGAAGACGAGCTTCCTCAGGTAGTACTTGTACTTGCCAGACACCTGGATCACTGACTCCCCGGGGTGCAGGAAAATCTCCTCCAGGTCTCCCTGGGTGCCACCCACATAGTCGCTCCACACCTTGCCATAGCGCACCTGGAGGCTGGGGGGGGGGTGGTGAGGGAGGGAAGACTGAGCAGGGTGATTGGAATTGAGGACCTCTTGGCCTACAAGCTGAGAGACCTGCAAACTGGTGGCAGAGATGACAGGTCCCCTGCCAGTCCCAAGGTGTGTGAGGGATGAGGGAGGCCTTGAGGTCCTACTGGGAACTTCAACTCCTTTTGCCGACAGGCTCAGAGAGGAAAAGTAGCTTGGCTGGAGCCCCCCGGCCAGTGGTAGAGCTTCAGTTTGAAATCTAGGTTCCCGCTGTGCCCCCAACCCCTACGTGAAAGAAGCAGACGGGCCTTTCTGGATGGCTTTCATGAGGGAAGAGACTCTGCTGCCCCAGGATCAGAAGGATACATGTTTTGGGGAGAGGCGTCAGCCAAGATGGAGGATGCCCGAGGGGACCTACACCTCAGGTGGGGCCAAAGTAGCCAGCTTCCCAGCGCCTCAGCGGCTGTACTACAGATTTGCCCAAGACGTGCACGCTGGGGGCTGTAGGGCTGTAGCAGCACCAGCCTCAGACCCCAGCTTCCTGATACCTTTCACATCCCAAGTTATCCCTGGGACTTGTTGACTGAAACAGATGTGACCCAAAGTGACTGAGAACTTTCCAGTGTGGTAAGATCGGAGAGGATCCCCAAACCACAGACACACAAAGAATCTTACCCTACGATGTAGTATCTGTTGACCCGGATACGGATGGCAGTGATGGGACCCTCCAGCTGGTAACCAGAATGGGAGAATCGCTCGCCTCCACCGCCTCCATACTCTCCATTGTAGGAGGAGGACCTAGCCTGAACTGGAGGGGACAGTAGGCGTCAGAAGGAGAGATCTCAAGAGCTCTAGTCCCTCCTCACCACTCCTACACCTCCCACAACTCGACGTCCACCACCCCAAGCCAGCCCCTGTGAGCCTGGCCACTGGCAGAGCAGGAAGCTGTCTTTCCATGACGCTAATACTGGCCTCCTGGCCTCTCACTTACTGGCATTGGCCGAGGCTGATGCGCAGACAAGGGCAAGAAGAGCAATGGTCAACATTCTGGGGCTGGAGGGGAAAGAAAGGAGAACGTCAATGTTCATTCACTCTGTTTCCTTTGGACTTCATTTACCCATGCTTCCCTGGGTTAGACCTCCAACTGAGACTTTCCCTCTTTGTCCCTCAACTCAGACCTAACTGACCCAGTCTTGGGCTCAGAAAGGATTGCCCCTAGTCTCTAGTCCTGCTCCTGGCAGGTACGGTGTCCTTAACCCCTCTGTCCTCCCTGGTCTCGAGGTAGCCGACCCCCTTGTTCCATCCTGAGTCAGAAGATCAATCCTAAGCCTCTGTCTGGACCAACCCGTGTAAGTCCTGGTCCCTCCTGGCACAAAGCAGGAAAAGAGTTTCAAAGAAGTGGAAGCCATCTCCAAACCATAGAGATGGTTGAGTTTACCAAACCAGGATTCTGAGCAAAACCTAACTGCAACCTGCCTGTGATACACGGGCCCGGCTTGGGGGATCTCCGGGACAGAGTTCAAATTCCTAGCTTCAGCCAGGTCTCAAATCAGAAGGAAAGGAGCATTTTAGGGGTGCGTCTTTGTGTACCCAGGCAGTGAGGGTGATTATAGACGAGACTGCCAATACCAGAAAAGGAACAGTTGAGAAACTGCACAACGAGTTTGGACCACAGCTCAAGATATCAGATTCCAGATGCCTGGTCTATTTGTCATAATTCTTTCTCCACTAACACACATCTGGCTGTATCGATACCCCGAGCATCCCAGGTATCTCCAGTCTTTCTTCTGAGACCCAGATATCTTTTTACCTCCCTCAGATGCCCCAGGTACCTGCCACACAGGTCTCCCCTGCCACTCACTCCAGGCAGTCCAGCTCTGCTTGAATTCCCCCTAACTCAAATCTAGCCAATACTTTCACCCCTTAGCTCAGCCCTCTGTCACCCCTCACCTGGAAGTTCCAGGTGCAAAGTAACCCCCCTGAGACTTCCAGATCTTTTATATCAGGTTCAAGCCCTCCCCCTGCTCTTTATCGTGTGAACTTCACCTCCTGAGCAAACGTGATCAGCCTCGTGGGGTCAGTTGTCAGAGTGGTGTCCTCTCTGGGCCAAGGCCCAGGTATCAGGATGGACAGAATAAACTTGAGGAAACAGTCACCAACGGAACAGCCAGCAGCTTTGGGTGGCCAAAGTTACTAATTTCTTCTGGGTGTAGTCTAAGGTTGTCGCCCCCCTATTTGGGTGTTCTACAGGTGCTCCTACCTGCAATCTGTCATCTTTCAGGAGAAACATTGTCCTCATTGTCCTACATTTGAAATCTAAACTCTCGTGAGAAGGGATGATACACCCTATGCCCTGTACTTAGGAGTGTCTACTATTTTCCAGACAATTTTTTTTCTTCCTCTTTCCTGTTATTTTATATGAAAAAATCCAAACATAGAGAAAAATTGAAAGAAATGTACAGTGAACACTCATATGCACACCACGTAGATTCTACCATGGTTAATATTTTGCCGTACTTGGCTTTTTTTCCCCCATCTATCCATCCTCAATCTGCCAGACTGTTTACAAAACTTTTCTGAGAAGGGTAATGTGTTGCTGCAGGTGGACAACTAACACCTGTCGATCTCCCTCCTGAGAGACAGACAGTCAGGCCAATAGGCATGTGGGACGCTGAGGAAGTAACGGTACATGGTTCCTCCCTTGGGGGAAGTTCTGGGCTCAAGGCCCTCAGGGCTCCTGGGAGCCATGGCTGAATCCTCTGGGGGATAAAGCCCACATGGGGCAACAGCTCCTTCCCATAGGTTAGCTTGATGTCATAGATTTCTTCTCTTCTGAGGCTCTTCTCTTCCATCCAAGTCTCTAGGATGGACTCCTGAGTCCTACTTCTTGACTCCTCTAGGATTGGCTCTTTGACCCTCTGAGTCAGCGGGCCCTCCCAAGCAGAGAGATAGGTGGAGCCCAGGGAAGAGCTGGAGTCATTAGCCTTGGTGATTAATGACTAGTAGCTGGACACATAGAGTATCCACCCCTCATAGACCATCTAGGACTGAGGACTCCTCCCAGGAAAGCCAGGGAGCCCCAACCTAAGGAGCCGGAAATAGGACAGGGCTCTTGGCCTGGAGATTCCAGGAGCAAGGAGGGCAGCCAGGGTTCCATTGTTTGATCTCTGATTCAAGTTCAAAACAAGCATGTCCTGGTGAGATAACTTCCTCATTCCAGCTGTTTTGTTCTGTCTCTCTTGTCCTCTCTGGTTTTCTTTCCTTCCTACTTCTCTCTTTCCATTTGTCTTGATCTTTCCCCATCATCTCCTGCTCTAAGGGTTGTTCTTTGTATTCACTGTCTCCATACCTTTTTCCTTTTGCCTCTTCTCTCTGTCTCTTCTCCTCCCCCAAGCTCTCTCTCTAATTCTCTCCTCTGTCTCCTCTTACTACTGTCTGTCTTTTGTCTTCCTTATGAGGAGTATATCCCACAGGATGGAACCAAACACTGGATATCAAAGATGGCAGCTCAGGGGCGCCCAGATGGCTCAGGTGGTTGAGCATCTGACTTCGTTGGCTCAGTTCATGATCTCACCGCTCGTGTGGTCAAGCCCCACATCGGGCTTTGTGCTGACAGTTCAGAGCCTGGAGCCTGCTTTGGATTCTGTATCTCCCTTTCTGTTTCTCTGCCATCCCCCACTTGTATGCATGCTGTCTCTCTCAAAAATAAATAAGCATTTTTAAAAAACAGAAGTCACTATTTCTTTGAGTCTATATTTCTGCATTTGGAACATGAGAAGTTAAAGGACTCGAGATCAACCAAAATCCTCAAGGACAGTGCTTTTTATTTATTTATTTTTTAATTTTTTAATGTTTATTTATTTTTGAGACAGGGAGAGACAGCATGAACGGGGGAGGGTCAGAGAGAGAGGGAGACACAGAATCCGAAACAGGCTCCAGGCTCCGAGCCGTCAGCACAGAGCTCTAACTCACGGATCGTGAGATCATGACCTGAGCCGAAGTCGGATGCCTAACCGACTGAGCCACCCAGGCGCCCCAGGACAGTGCTTTTTAAACTGTAGGTTTTAACTCACTAGTGGACCACAAAATCATTTTAACGGCTCAAGACCAATATAGTTTTTAAGTTTATTATTTTTTTTGGTAATGTCTATACCCAACGTGGGGCTCGAACCTACAGCCCCTAGAACAGCCAGGTGCCCCAAGACCAACATTTTTTTTTTTAATTTGAAAGAGTGAGTCGGGGAGAGGGGTGGGGGGGTGGAGAGGGAATCTTAAGCAAGCTCCATGCTTAGTGCAGAGCCAGACTCGGGGCTTAATCCCACAACCCTGAGATCATGACCTGAGCCAAAACCAAATCGGATGCTCAACCAACTGAGCCACCCAGGTGCCCCAAGACCAACACATTTGAAAAGTGAAATAGAGAAAGTAAGAGCATCACATGTAACAAGACTAAATACTATTTCCTAAAATACTGTTTCAGTCAAATACTCTATACTGCATGTACTGACTCACAATATAAAAGGTTCTTCCCTATTCTGAACTGCTGTTAAAAAAAAAAAAATCCTTGAAAAAAAACCTACCTCTCTCAAAGGGTAAGATTTTTATTTTTTTAATGTTTATTTATTTTTGAAAGAGAGGGAGAGAGAGAGAGAGGGTGTGTGTGTGTGTGTGTGTGTGTGTGTGTATGAGTGGGGGAGGGGCAGAGAGCGAGGGGGACACAGAATCCGAAGCAGGCTCCGGGCTGTGAACAGTCAGCACAGAGCCCAACACAGGGTTCAAACTCACTGACCACCAGGTCATGATCTGAGCCAAAGTCAGACACTTAACCGACTGAGCCACCCAGGAACCCCAGCAAGAGACTTATCTTAAAGCTTGGTTTGTGCCCTTCCTCCATGATCCTCAAACTTCAGTTTGTTCATCTGCGATAGGAGATAATGAGTCTAACCAATTTGTGTCAAGCCCCTGGCACAGATCTAGCACACATAAGTACTGAGTAAATGTTTATTTTTTTCTCTGTCTTCAATTCTCACAAAATATGGTCTTTCTTTTTCATTTCTTTCAGATAAGGTTGATGAGGGAGCAAGGGCTTTCTTTCTCGTTTGCAGTTAGCTTTATTTTTATGGTTTAGCTTAGTTCAGATCCTGGAGATCTTTGTCAAATGCATCATACAACTTGACACAAGAATTTTTTTAATGTTTATTTCTTTATTTTTGAGAGAGAGAGAGAGAGAACGAGTGGAGGAGGGGCAGAGAGAGAGGGAGACAGAGAATCAGAAGCAGGCTCCGCACTATCAGCACAGAGTCTGATTTGGGCTCGAATTCACAAACTGTGAGATCATGACCTGCGCCAAAGTCAGACACTTAACCGACTGACCACCCAGGCGCCCCCCTGCAAAAAGAATTTTTTTAAGTTTATGCTTTTTTTTTTTTTTTTTTTTTTTAGTAATCTCCATACCCATCATGGGGCTTGAACTCCCGACCCTGAGATTAAGAGTCATATGCTTGTCCTACTGAGCCGGCCAAGCACCCCTCAAAGAAAGCTATTTGTGTAGGTTGATTTGGACAACTAAAGTTAAAGTCACTTGGAAACCTGTTTTATATATATATATATATATATATACACACACACACACATATTGTTGTTGTTTATTTTTAAGACAGACGCGGGGTGGAGTGTTTGAGAGGTGCACAGACGGGGCTGGACTCAGAAGCTGGGTGCCTAGGGCAAGGTATTTCACTTCTCTCTGCTTCTGTTCTCGTCTGAAAACACACACATAAACAAAAAGGCAATAATTTTGCCTACCTCCTCAGGTTGCTGTGGTTATGATATAGTTAATGGAAGTAAAGTTCCAGAACACCGCCTGATGCCAAGGAAGTTCTCTGTTTCTCATCATCTAAGGAGTGGCTCCATCCTGTGGAAATAAGAAAATCATAAAATTCCTAAATACCCCTCATGTTTTAGTTGTAAACCTAAATCACATTTTCCTAGCCTTCCATACATTTGCTAACATTGTGAGGTTTGGTTTTCCGCCCCCGCCCCCCCAATTGAATATGTTGCAGGCAAACTAAAGGTGTGTGTCCACCTGAGGCCAGACTTGCTGATTTTAGTACTTCTCAACTCTGGCCTTATCATATCAAGGTTATGAGGATGTCACGTGTCTTCTCTGGTATCATCACCTCATCATGTCTACGCATCTTATAAAAGAGTAAGGGCAAAATGGTCAAGTAACCGGAGAATACTGATACACAGGCCAATGTAGCTTGAACTGAACATCAAAAACACCTACTGAGGGCCCTGGGAAAATGGAAATGAAGTGTCCTGCCCTGGAGGGGCTCACACTCTCCTGAAGGGCAAACCTAATCAAGCTGGTCTTCAGAGTGCAGGGAAGGAGCATAGCTGGATGCATAGGGATTCAGTCAAACCCAGAGGAGGGGACAAGGATCCTGGCTGTGGCCAGGAAGTGTGGTCACAGATGCCAGAATTGCACAGTGAAAAGAGAGAAGCGGGCTGATGCCTGGTTTTGCCGCTTTCCCTTGGCAAATTAAAGTCTCTGAATCTCAGTTTCCTCATTGCAAAAGGAAGGATAAGATCCACTTCAAGGGTTGCTTTACAGGATTAAATGGGACATAGCAATGTGCTTAGGGGCGTTTGGCTGGCTCAGTTGGTGAAGCATCTGACTCTTGATCTCTGGGTTTGACTTTGAGCCTGATGTTGGGTATAGAGATTACTTAATAAGGAAAGAAAAGAAAAGAGAGAGAAGAGAAGAAAAGAGAAGAGAAGAGGGGTTAGTAAATTGCTAGGCACATAGAAGCGCCTTGGCCAGGAGCAGTAGCTTAGGAGGAATAGAGACATTGGAACAAAGTAGGAAGATCAGCACAGAGGACGAAGTAAGTGGGCCACACCATCCTTCACTGAGGGAAGAAAGTATCAGGGCAGACAGGGCCCGCAGAGACTGGAGGAAGCCAGTGAGAATCCCCAGGCAAGCCATGAACAGAACCAAGAGTGAGCATGGCCAACCCCACTCTCAGAGGCTGAGAATGAACAAGGCAGAGAGCTGGAGCTCCTGCCTGAAGGCCTCAGCTTTCTGCACAAGAGAGAGAAAGTGTATCCGCTGATGGTTAGAGTCGAGGTTGGGCAAAGCTGGTAGGGAAGGGAGAGAGAGAGAGCGTTGCCCAGATCCACATGACAACATGACTGAGGGACCAGGTGGAGGTGGGGGCACTACACGTGGTCAGTTGTGTGATTTTCTCCAATGTGGCTCACCAACCTGTTAACAGGACAAAAGGAAGTAGTTGTACTGGTTCCAGGCAGAAGCTTTATGAGGAAGGTGTGTATGTGGGGGCGGGGGGGGGGGGACAAGGAATGGCAAATGCCAGGCAAATGCCAAGGAATGGCAAATGCCAGGAAGAGAGTGGTTGGAACAATACAGCACAAAGTCAAGGTTATAGAGGAAGTGGAGTGAGATTGGGTAGGGCTAGTCAGGAGGGGACTCCAGGATGTGGGCTCCAGGAAAAGAAGTACAATGGGATGGACCAGCAGGTGGAGTGGGAGAAGAGGGAGGGAGGCTCAGAGCCTGGGGGAATCTGATGGTTGGTATAGAACAATCTTGAGTGGTAACAAGATTTCAGGTGGGTGAACAGATGTGAAGGGACAGATCCTTTAGGGCCTTTCAAAGATGAGCAACAATGCTAGACCAAGGTGGAAGGGGACAGAAGTGCTGAATGCCTACTTTAAGAGGTGCTTTATATAAACTATCTAGTATTACCCTCCAACAACCCTTCAAGTTGGGAATTCATGAAAAAATGGAAATCGAATAGATTGCCAAGGGTCTCAACAGCTGTGGAGCTAGGAACCTCAGATTTAATCCCAGGGCTGCCTGGTTCCAAAGTCCGGATTCTTTCCACCTTCCCCGATTTCCCCACACAGGTGGCACTTGGGACCTTTCTAATTCATTCTTATCATTTTTTAAAGTTTATTTATTTAAATCATCTCTAATACCCAACGTGGGGCTTGAACTCACGACCCTGAGATCAAGACTTGCATGTTCCTCTGACTGAGCCAGCCAGGCACCCCCAATCTTATCATTTTTCACAGCTCTCAAGGTTGGAATCTCTGACTCTTGGGATCCTGAGCAGCCAGTAGGTGCCACCCAGCAGGCCCTGAGCAGTGACAAAACGCTCCTGAGCTCAGCCCTGTGTTTATCCCCTGTCTGGCAGCAAGATAGCTCCGGGTGAGGGCTGGGACTCTCAGCAGGGTAGACCCCACTGCAGAGGGGGTGAGGGTGAAGGGAAGAACAACCGGAAGTGCCTGGACCTTTCTGTTGATATTCTGAAGGTGTTTCTTATGACTGACCTGCTCAGTAAGTCATTCATTCAGCAGCAGGAGGTTGGAGACGGTCAGATCTGGGTTCCGATTCAGCTCTGGGACTTGAGTTGTGTGACTTTGGATGACAACAACCAACTTTCTCAGTTGACCCAGAATTAAAGTGTTTTCTGGGATGTGGGACTTCAAGTGCTAAAACCAGGACGGTCCTGGGTGCCTGGCTGGTTCATCAGTAGACCATGTGGCTCTCGATCTTGGGGTCATGAGTTCAAGCCCCACGTTGGGCATAGAGCTTACATTTTAAAATGAATGAATGAATGAATGAATGAATGAATAAAAATAAGGATGGCCCCAGGCACAATGGGAATGGTTGGTCACCCCGGTTGGGCTACTCAATCCTCCTAAGTCTCAGTTTCCAAGTATAAAATGTGGTTATAGGCTGTCTGCTTCTCTGCTCCTCACCACCTGGGGTTGTGCCTTTCAGATAACACAAGAGCAGAGAACACGATTTAATTCTGTCTGGCCAGGAGATGTTGGCTGATAGGTTGGCTGTATGCTCCTTCATCCACTGAAGCCGCTGGAGCCTTCTTCTGAAGTGCAAAGCAACTTTTTTCTTAATGTCTATTTTTGAGAGAGACAGAGTGTGAGCAGGGGAGGGGCAGAGAGAGAGGGAGACACAGAATCTGGAGCAGGCTCCAGGCTCTGAGCTGTCAGCACAGAGCCCAACATGGGGCTCAAACTCACAGAACACAAGATCATGACCTGAGCTGAAGTCAGACAATCCACTGAGCCACCCACGCGCCCCTGCAAAGCAACGTTTTACTGACATTCTGCTTGGAGACCTCAGACTGTAACTCATGTTGTGACACAGACCCCAAGTCATGAGCTCCTCTACTTGCCCCCCTCCCCTACTGTTCCTGGCTACTCCCTCTTGTCGCCAGGGGAGCATGGCAAGATCGGAGCACACCATGCTCCACAGGCAGGGGTGAGACAAGGGTTGGGTGTGCGTGGATGAAGGCAGCTTGAAACACAAAACCTAGAACTCTGGTCACAGTATCATTGCATAAGAAGAGGTCTTTAGGCTTCAGCCAGGACAGGTGGCATGAGCATGGAAGGACCGCAGCCATCTTCTTGAAGGGTTGTCTTCCCTCATGCCTGTTGACGGTCGATTCTCCTCTTGCCTGAGGTTGGTGGCCTCCACACGTTTCCTAGAAGCCAAGTGCACGGTGGACCCAACACGGTGCAGGAAGAAGTTGTGGAACCGTTGCTGCTGTCAGAGGGTGGGCCCGGAGCAGAGAGTAAGGAGAGGTGGATGAACTCAGCAGTTGTAAATTTGGTCACCCACACTTCCTCAAAAAGGTGAACACAGTGTTGCCATCCGACTGTGAGGTCTGACTCCCAGCTATAGAAACTGAGAACATGTCCACACAAAAACCTATACATGACTGTTCACAGCAGCATTACTTGCAATAACCAAGAAGCAGAAACAATCCACGTGTCCCTCGACTGATGGATGGATAAAAATGTAGTATAGCCATACACTAAAATATTCAGCTTTTGTACAAAGAAAAGAATGAAGTACTGGGGCGCCTGGGTGGCTCAGCTGGTTGAACGCCTGGCTCATGGCTTCAGCTCAGGTCATGATCTCATGGTTTGTGGGATCGAGGCCCGTGTCTGGCTCTGTGCTGACAGTGTGGAGCCTGCTTGGGATT
Organism: Panthera uncia; assembly: GCF_023721935.1. Taxonomy (NCBI): domain Eukaryota; kingdom Metazoa; phylum Chordata; class Mammalia; order Carnivora; family Felidae; genus Panthera; species Panthera uncia. The sequence continues at coordinate 17,252,383 of NC_064815.1, forward strand.
CTCTCTCTCCTCTCTCTTTGTATCTCCCCCAACAGTCTCTCTCTCAACATAAATAAACATTAAAAAAAAAAAAGGAAGAATGAGGTACTGATTCATTAAGCATGGATGAACCCTGAAAACATTATGTGAAGTGAAAGCTGCCAGGCACAAAAGGCTGCAGGTTACGTGATTGCATTTATATGAAATGTCCAGAACAGGCAAATGCATAGACACAGAAAACAGACAGTTGTTGGGGCGCCTGGTGGCACAGTCAGTTGAGCATCCAACGTCAGCTCGGGTCATGATCTGGTGGCTCACGGGTTGGAGACCCACATCCAGCTTTGCGCTGACAGCGTGAAGCCTGCTTTGGATTCTCTGTCTCCCTCTCTCTCTGCCCCTCGCCTGCTGTGTCTCTCTCTCTCTCTCTTTCTCAAAAATAAACATTTAGAAATATTTTGAAAAAAGAAAACAGCGTTGCCAAGGTCTGGGGGAGGAGGGAATGGGGAGTGACCACTAATGGGTACAGGGTTTCTTTCTGGGGTGATGAAAATGTCCTGAAATTAAATAGTGGTGATGGTTGTGCAATCTTATGAATATATTAAAACCCACTACTACTGTACTGGGTGAACTTCATAGCATGTGAAGTTCAATAGAAATAATAATAAACGAAGTTTGGCCACTGAGTCCTGTGCATGTAGAAAGTACAGCAGTGGAGTGATGCCTTCAGGCTCCTGTTGGTATCCTTTGGCATTGGGATGGGGTGTTAGAAAATGGGTGGGTTTGGATGGGGATGAGTCTCCCACACCCAGGCTACAAGTGGATCCTCCAATTGGATCACCAGTGGTTAACTGCCCATGGAGGTAGTAAAACCCTTGTGATGAATGGGGCTGTGACAGCCAAGTATGTTGTGGAGGGGATGAAGCTTAACATTTTCTTGAGACCACCCATCTCCAACAGAATCAGACTAAGAACCTTCGTACGGGCAGGCCCATTTCATGTAGGAATTGGGAAAATTGTGGCAGCCCCTTCCTTGGGCCCTCCTTTCTCCTGGGAAAATCTGGTGGGCGGCCATGTATCACAGGGTGTGGGGTCAGATGCTGGCTACAGAAAGCCTCAGTATAGAATGGACCTCAGTGACTTTCCAAGTGGCATCATGGCAGAGAAAAGGGACCCATGTGCCATTCACAAGTGGCCATGTGGGAAGTCGCCCCTACACATACTTAGCTTCCTTGAGATCGTTCTGGTCCCGTTACCTTCTTTTTTTTCTTATTCGTTTTTAAAGTTTATTTATTTATTTTGAGAGAGAGAGAGAGAGGGAGGGAAAACAAGTGGTGGAGGGGCAGAGAGAGAGAATTCCAAGCAGTCTCCACACTGTCAGTGAGGAGCCCGATGCGGGGCTCAAACTCAAGAAGTGTGAGATCACGACCTGAGCCAAAGTCAGACGCTCAAGCGACTAAGCCACCCAGGTACCCCAGGTCCCTTTATCTTCTGATGGGGCCTGTGAGCTTTGGCTGCAGAGAACTGTTAAGGGTATACAGGTGGCTAGATTGGACAGGGGGATCTAAGCAGAAGTGAAGGAAGGCATCCCAAGCAGGCTCCACTTGTTGGCACAAAGCCCAATACGGGGCTCATGAACCATGAGATTATGACCTGAGCCAAAATCAAGAGTTGGATGCCTAACCAACTGAGCCACCCAGGCACCCTCCAAAAATGTTAAGCTATTTTTTAAGTGGTAAGAGATAGTTAAGAATCAAAAACATCCCATTTGGATTCCGGATCATGTTGGATCTTCCTGGTTTTAATAATGTTTACCCTTCTAGTGTTTTGTTTTGTTTAAATTTTAAATTTAAATTCTATTTTAGTAGGTTCCACCCCCAGCATAAGGCTTGAACTCACAACCCTGAGATTAAGAGTCACATGCTCTACCGACTGAGCCAGCCAGGTGCCCTTAGTGTTTTGTTTTTTTAAGGGATCACTAATTAAAACAGAACATACATAATTTTCAGATTTTATTTACTTATTTATTTAGACTTAAAATTTTTTATTGTTGTAAATACATGTAACAAAATTTATTATATTAACCTTTTTTTACCTTTATTTATATATTTTGAGAGAGACAGTGTGTGCAAGCAAGTGGGGGAGGGGAGAGAGAGAGGGAGAGAGAATCCCAAGCTTGGGGCTTGAACCCATGAACCAGGAGATCATGACCTGAGCCGAATCAAGAGTCAGATGCTTCACTGAATGAGCCACCCAGGTGCTCCCTTAACCTTTTTTTTTAAAGTTTATTTTTTTTAGTAATCTCCACACTCAACGTGGGGCTTGAACTCATGACCCCAAGATCAAAAGTAACATGCTCTTCCGACTGAGTCAGGCAGTCGCCCCAATCTTAACCATTTTTTGTGTCCATCTCAGTGGTATCAAGTTCAGGTTTTATTTTTTATTTTATTTTAGTTTTTAATGCTTATTTATTTTTGAGAGAGAGAGAGAGAGAGTAGGGGAGGGACAGAGAGAGAGAGGGGGGACACAGAATCTGAAACAGGCTCCAGGCTCTGAGCTGTTAGCACAGGGCCCACTGTGGGGCTTAAACCCACAAATCATGAGATCATGACCTGAGTTGAAGTTGGATGCTCAACCGACAGAGCCACCCAGGCGCCCCAAGTTCCAGTTTTATTTTAAGGCTTATGATCTCATCGAATTATAATCACATCAGGTTTTGGCATATGTCGTAAAGCCAGGAGCCTCGGGACTCTCCATTTCCACCTACCCCCATTCCATGCCACATTTTGTGCTCCTTCTGGCCCTTTCCTCAAAACCACCGGGACAGACCAATGTGAGTCAGGCTGCCCTTGTGACCATCTTGTAAGACACTAACATTGCAACATATTTTTGTAGCATTTCTCATGAAATGGCTGTCATTTTGCAAAAGCAAATATTAATACCTGGTAAGGATTGTGTTCAGTTGCTTGCCAGACCAGGAATTTATACCTATGCTTCTCCGGTCCCTCCCGTATACAAGGGTTGTGTGACTTTGGGCACAACGTCGCCCATGTGCGGGGCCTGTTTGTCATCTGTCAGCAAGCGAGTGGAACTAGACAATCTCCGAAGGGATCCGAGTGGCTGAACAACACTCCCTCCTCACTCCTTGCTCCCAGGTTCCTCCGAGCCTCACCCCAGGAGAAGGGAGGCCGGAGGGCAAATGTTCAGGGTCTTGGAGACAGGATTCTCCCAAGAGGCCTACTTTGTTGGTGCCCATGCCTCACCTCACAGATGGCTTCCAACCAAAACTGAGGCTAACTGGCCTAAAGACGAAGAGATGCATATTCATGAAAAGTATGGGGAAGGCTGAGTCAAGCAGGAGGGGGCTGGATGGCAGGGGTGGGTTCGGAGGGGTGCAGTGGGCAGGCCAGGGCCAGGGCCACCCCTCGGAGATCAGGCAGAGCGAGGGGCCTGGGGCCTGGCTATGGGGTGAGAGTGAGTTCAACACAACCACTGCCCATTCCGGCCCCACCTCTCGCCAGGAAACGCCTCCCCACCACATTGACCACATCCCCCCAGGTTGCCTTGGAAACACTCCCCAGGGGCAAGAGGAGTTGGGGCACTGTTGCCCAGCAACAGGTGGTGCCCTCCCTTCCGGCCTCATCTGAGGCAACTGCCTGACACCCTGCACAAGGAGGAGTGCTCTGAAGGGAGAGCCAGGAGCCCTGGGGCCGCCCTGAGTTAAGGTGAGGCGTGGTGAGGGCCCCTGCAGGTGGCGGACCTGGGGGGCAGAGAGAAGCAGGCAGAGTCAAACAAGGGAGGCACGTTTGGCCAGGCCCGGGGCCAGAGCCGGAGAGGAGAGGCGGGGACAGGTGCAGAGGTGGCGCCCGGGACCTGGCAGGACAGCAAGCTCAGTGGAACCTGCAGAGAGCAAGACCAAATCCAAGGAGAGTCGTGAGGGCCCAGGAGCACCCAAGGTGCCAGCCAAGCGGTGGGAGGGGGCGCACAGGCAGGGTGGGAGTCGGGAGGGGAGCTTCTCGTTTCTGCACCCACCACTTCCTCTGAGGCCCAAACAAGACGTGGGGGAGCCTAGACAGCAGGAAAGAATCTCTGGGGGCCCTTACAGTTTTGTCTGAGGCACCCCGGGGTCTGGGCGGCGGGAGTAGGGGTGGGGGACAGGGCTTCTGGAAGCAGGTTCAGGAGCCAGAGCAGGAGGGCCAGCTGCCGACCAAGGTGGGATCCTGGCTCTCCAACCTTCTGCCTATCTCTCGCCGTTCTGGGCCCTCTTTGTTCCTCTGTCTGCCGGGGTCTGTTTCCCAGGCCGGATGCGGAGCCCCTCGGGCCTCTGTCTCTCTCCTCATTCTTGTTTGGACACACGCTGCCTCTCTCTTCCTGTAGGTTGTGCTGACCTTGTCTCATGTGCTTCCTCTCCTGACCCCCTGTCTCTTCAGATGCCTTCAACTCCACAGCAGCCCTCTGGGCATGTGGAGGGACTCCCTGAGTCGGAGCTGGTTACATGGCCCCCGCTGCCCTGTGGGCCCTGCATCCCCATCATGCTGGCCCTGGCCTCCCTCGCCGCCCTCTTCCTCATAACGACAGCTGTGTTGGCCGAACGCCTCTTCCGCCGCTCTCTGCACCCAGACCCCAGCAACCGTGCACCCACCCTGGTCTGGCGCCCCGGAGGAGAACTGTGGATCGAGCCCAGGGGCACCCCCCGAGAGCGCTCAGAAGACTGGTATGGCTCTGCGGTCCCCTTGCTGATGGATGGGGCCCCAGACCCTCCCATCTCTGGAGGCACCTTGGAGGCCCGAGCCACAGCCCCACCTGCCCCTATAGCCCCACTCTCCCCTCCCAGCTCCTTGGGCCTCCAGAGCCCACCCAGGGCCCCAGTCCGCAGCACCTTCTGGGGGCCCCAGGCCTTGGAGGAGAGGCCCTATGCTCCGGGCCTGGTGAGCTGGGCTGAGCCTGAACAGAGGCCAGAGGCCAGCATGCACCTGGGGAGCCCCCAGACCCGGAGGCAGCGGCTAGGGAGCTCTGATCTGGAGTGGGGCCTCCAACCTCGGGTCACCCTGGAGCAGATCTCTGCTTTCTGGAGGCGTGAAGGTCGGACCAGCGTGGGGCTCTGATTCCCCAGGGCCTGGAGGACTGGCCTCTCCGAGACACTGAGGAAGGCCTTACCTCAAAGGGTCTCTCTGAGGCCTTAAGACCCTGAGGCTCCAGCCTAAGAGCCCAAGTTCATACTTGGGCCCACAGGGAAGAACACCCCTCCCAAGGCCTTTTACATCTGGATTTCAATTCCCTGGATCTGGGGCTGGGCAGGCACCACATGGACAGAGCCTGTCGGCACAGACAATTGGAGGTGGGGCCGACTACGGGCCAGAAGTCGCCAAAATCATGTTCTAGATTAAGAAAGATCTCAAGCTACCAAACAGGTAGGAAATAACATCATCACAGAAGCTTCCACCTTCATTGTGCACCTAAGATGCCAACATCGGCGTGCAGGGGTCCTGTGGCTGCCGAAGAACAGACTGAGTGTAGATGACCAGGGTCAGTCCTGCCAGCAGGAGAGGACAGGAAGCCAGCCTCCCAGAGCCACGGATCATGCCTCCAGGAAAACACAGACAGAGGTCAAGGCCAGGCAAAGGAGCGTCTTATTACATCCAAACTGTAGCTTTGACCCCCAACTTGCCACAGGAAACTTGGACAGCCAAATTGGAGAGGCCCCTCCTTGCCTCCAGCTAGGACCTCGAGTCAAGGGAGGTCAGGGGGCAGCCGTCCCATTAAGGTTGAAGATGGCAGCCCGCCGACTCTGACCCCTCCGGGGTGAGGGAGGCCCGCCGAAGCGATCGGAGTTTGATCCAATGTGGAAAGGAACACTGTCCCTGGGGAAGAGCAGCTCCCGGTGTGCGGCCTCTGGCCATCCTCCCTCCCAGCTTGCTGGATCAATCCAGACAGATTTGCCCCATGACAGGCTTATTTATAATGCCTCACCCGGTAGAAATGGAGCCCAGAGAGGTCCTTGATTCCACAGCCATCTGTATCAGCTGGCCGCCCCCTGGGAGGAGAGCCAGGAGCTGGGGAGAGGTAAAGGAGCTGCAGCCCCGGCACGGGGAGGGAAGGGGGGCCCGATTTCCCAAACTTCAGTCACGAATGTTAGGATTTTTGCCTTATCACTTTACCACCTGTACTATTATTTACTTCATATTTTTCCTTAAGATGATTTCCTATTTGCCGAATAAATTTATTTTAGAAGGAACATTTTTTGTATCACTTCTGCAAATGGAAAACCAGTTATCACGTGCCATAAATAGAAAGTAAAACATGAAAATAAATACAAGGTTAAACAAAGATATTATGTTCTAAGTAGATATTGTTCCCTCCCTGCTAGTAGCATTCATTGACCCAGAGGTCTGCTCTTTCTTTTTTTTTTTTTTTATTTTAATTTCTTAATGTTTATTTGTTTTTGAGACAGAGACAGAGACAGAGGGTGAGTGGGGGAGGGACCGAGAGAGAGGGAAACACAGAGTCCAAAGCAGCCTGCAGGCTCTAAGCTGTCAGCACAGAGCTCGATGTGGGGATCGAACTCACAACTGTGACATCATGACCTGAGCCAAAGTTGGATGCTCAACTGACTGAGCCACCCACGTGCCCCGTGTTGTTTCTATGTTCAAAGAAAAGAGAATTGATGGGTCAGCAAGTGTTAAGAAAGTGTTAGACATTCGAGTACCATCCTGAGACATTCCCCCGGAAGTACTGAGACAGACTGAGAGTTCTCCACGGGGAGCAACCACCCTGTGCTATTTGATGGCCAGGAACCTCCCAAGTTCACACGCAGGAAATGCTGCTGGGCAGGGACCTGTAGTCAGCTCTTCCTTCCTGCTCAGGAGGGCCTGGACCTCCCGCTCGCTCTTTGGGTGCCAGAAGTCAAAGTAACACCGGAGCACCGTCTCTGAGCCAGGCCCTGGGGGTGGAGGCGTCAGCCTGCCCCGGCTCTCAAGGAGCTCAGACTCTCTGGTGACAGGAGCAGGGGTTGAAGGACGTGCCATAAGATAGAGACACATAACTGACACAAGATAGAGATCAGAGCCCCCGTCCCATCTCAGTCACTCAGGAGCTGGATAAGGCTGTCACTTCTCATTGTCGCCATCAGCTGACGGGACTGGGTTGTGGGGACTCTGCCCACAGGAGCAAAGACACAGCCCACCAGGGAAACAGACATACAGTGTTCAGAGCTTAGATGCTGGCCTGCCAAGCGCTCGGCAGAGGCAGGGCTCCGGCTCTCCATCTGGCTTTGCCGCCCACTCGCTCAGAGACTTCAGAAAAGTGATTTTTACGTTGCTGGGACTCACATTCTTTTTCTGTACGAGAAAGTCGAAAGGTGAACAGGATGCCCTACGGGAACTTTTCTAGCTGTGACCTCTAAGGATGCTATAAAATGAAAAAGGGGTGGGGTGCCTGAGTGGCTCAGTCGATTAAGTCTGACTTCGGCTCAGGTCATGATCTCGAGGTTTGTGAGTCACCATCAGGTTCTTGGGTTCGAGCCCTGTATCAGGCTCTCTGCTGTCGGCTGAGAACCTGCTTCAGATCCTCTGTCTCCCTCTCTCTGATCCTCCCCCACCCTCTGTCTCTCTGTCTCCCTCTCAAAAACAAATAAACTTAAAAAAAAAAAAAATGAGAGAGGGGTGTGTGCCCGCAGTGCTGAAAGTGATCTTCCTGATGTGGAGCCCAGAGTCCCCTTCCATTCCCAAACCCAGACCAGGGGCCACATGTTACTAGCAGCCCAAAAAAATGAACAGATGACTGAGGGTTGGATTAACAGAGGAGTTAGTTTTACCCTTTCTCCTTTCTGTTGTTGTTGTTTTTAAGTTTATTTGTTTATTTGGTTGGGTTTTTTTGTTTGTTTGTTTTGAGAACGAGAAAGCACTTGTGCACAAGTGGGGGAGGGGCAGAGAGAAGGAGAGACAGAATCCCAAGCAGGCTCTGCGCCATCAGAGCCCGATTTGGGGCTCAAACTCACGACCGGTGGGATTAGGACCCGAGCGGAGATCAAGAGTCTGACGCTTAATTACTGAGTCACCCAGGAGCCCCACTGCTTTCTCTGTTTTAAACCTCTCTGCCGCTTATCTTTAACACCTGTTAATTACTTTCACGCATGGAGTCCTTCTTTTAAGTCTTTCGGTGCTTAAAATATACTCACTATGCTTGATGGTTCTGTTGTCTGGAGCTCGAGGGTACTTACTCTCATCCATGACAGATGGTTTCCTCTTGTGCTTTCTAATTTGGGGCTGTGAACTCAGAGTCAGCAGGGCCTTACCTATGCTTCAAAAGTATTATGAACCCTGAGCTATGTTATTTGTTCATTTTATCAGGGCTGACGATTCAATTTATCATTTTATGCAGATGGTGATCCAGGTAAGGACAAGCCACTGGTAATGGATTCTCAGGAGAGATTCTCTATTGCCATCAGATCTCGGTGAACCAGATGGTTCTTTTATACTCGCTAAGCTGATGGAAATGGAAAGATTTTTTTTTTTCTAGTCTACTCTTTTGGTTTTTTAAAGTCTACTCATTTATTTTGAGAGGGAGAGCGCAGGTGAGGGAGGGGCGGAGAGAGAGGGAGAGAGAGAGGATCCCGAGGAGGCTCCTCAATGCCAGCGCAGAGCCTGACTCAGGGCTCGAACCCACGAACCGTGGGAGCCAGAGTCACGACCTGAGCCAGAGTTGAACACGCTCAACCGACTGAGCCACCCAGCTGCTCCATTTCTAGTCTGTTCTTTCACTGAAGGTGTCTCCCTTTAAGGGGTTGAGCTTTAAATTAGGGTCTCGGTTTTCAATGCCCCAACGAGGCCGGGCCTCATCTCCAATCTCCAGGCAGGTATAAAACCCAAGCCCCTGCATTGCCAAGATCTGCACAACCACACAGCCCCCTCACAGCTCTGGTTTTCAATTTCCTCTTTGTGGGCGGGGATTCCCCTTACTAAACGCAGTTATGCATTTTTAAGGATGTTTACTTGATTTTATGCTGAATTTCTAAACGCGTCAAGGTGGGCATGTGTTTGTCAGGTTATACCGTTCACAATACCACAAAGCCCAGACTATTTCCTCTGTGAACAACTTCAAATCTCTTCCACCATAAAACAACCAACCAATCCAGCCTCTAATTCTCCATCCTGCACCACACGTTGCCTCCCACCTCCCGCACAGCCGAACTTTCAGAAAGAGCTGTCTGTCCTAACTGCCTACATTTTCTCCTCTCCGGAGCGCCTGCGCCCTGCTGCAGGCTCCCACCTGCTTCCAGCACTCTAGAGAGGCCGCTTTCACCAAAATCACGGCCTGCATATTTCTTTTTTTTTTTTTTTAATTTTTTTTTCAACGTTTTTAATTTATTTTTGGGACAGAGAGAGACAGAGCATGAACGGGGGAGGGGCAGAGAGAGAGGGAGACACAGAATCGGAAACAGGCTCCAGGCTCCGAGCCGTCAGCCCAGAGCCTGACGCGGGGCTCGAACTCACGGACCGCGAGATCGTGACCTGGCTGAAGTCGGACGCTTAACCGACTGCGCCACCCAGGCGCACCAACGGCCTGCATATTTCAATGAAGGGGCACTGGATACGCTCCCGTCGGCAGCGTTAGACATTTTGATTCTTTTCTTGACACATTTTCTTCGCTTGGCTTCTGTGACTCCTCACACAATCTGATCTCCCTTCCCTCCCTCTGGCCATCCTCTCTGGCCTTTTTGTGGTCTGTGTTCTTCGGAGGTCAGTCCTGGACTGCTTTTGATGTCTGACGCACTTCCCCTGGGCAATCTGTCTCATACTTGAGAGTCCCTGATTCTCCACCTCCATCGGCGGCAGATACGGTCCGTGTTCTGCCATTATTCCCAACTCCTAGTAACAGCGGTGGAGAGACAGAACGATCAACTAAAGGATTATCTTAGAACCACTCCACAGCTGTCCCTGGGTACAGGGTCAGTATTCATCCCCAGGATAAAACCAGAAAGAAAGAGGGACGCCTGGGTGGCTCAGTTGGTTAAATGTCCGACTTCAGCTCGGGTCATGATCTTGCGGTTTGTGAGTTTGAGCCCCACATCGCGCTCATAGGTGACCAAGTGGACCAGGGGACAGAGGTGGGAAGGGATCATATGCCTGTCTGTAGGACAGCAGCCACTAGGCTCTACTGATCACGTCTGTCTTGATTTTCCAGCAGAAGCTAGAATCCAGATTTTTAGGTAAAAATCAAGGAAAATGTTGGTCACTTTATATAGATACAGATTTAGATGTAGATATAGGTATAGATAGATCAGGGTTTCTTGTTCCCCTTCCCCCCACCCAGGTGACACTTGGCGTGTCTGGAGACATTTTTGGCTGTAACATCGAGGGGGATACTACCGGTACCTAGCGGATAGAGACCAAAGAGGCTGCTGAATATCCCACAGCATGCAGGAAAGTCTCCCCCCACCAAGAATTATCTGGGTCAAAAGTCAATACTGTGAAGGTGGGGAAACCCCTGATTTAAGACCATCTGGGAACAGGCTGCCACGCCTCATACCACCAAAGCCAAATGAAGCAAGGCTGTGGGCCACATGTGATTCATGACCCATCAGCTGGAGATCACTTTTTTAAAATTGTTTAAATTTCTTCTTTCTATAGAGAAAGAGAGAGTGCGCATTGGTGGGGAAGAAGGGCAGAGGGAGAGAGGGAGACTCTTAAGCAGGCTCCATGCTCAGTGTGGAGCCCAGCATGGGTCTGGGCTTGAGGTTGTGAGTTCAAGCTTTATGTTGGGCTCCGTGCAGGGCATAAAGCCTACTTAAAAGAAGGAGAAGGAGAAGGAGAAGAAGAAGAAGAAGAAGAAGAAGAAGAAGAAGAAGAAGAAGGCAAAGCCCAAATTCATAGATCCAGAGAACAGATTGGTTTTGGCAGAGGTGGGGTGTGGGGGGTAGGCAAAGTGGGTGAAGGGGGTCAAAGGTACAAACTTACAGTCACAAAATAAATAAGTCCTGATGATGTAATGTACCATGTGGTGCCTATAGTTAACAATACTGTAATCTATGCTGGAAAGTTGCTAAGAGAGTAGATCTTAAAAGTTCTCATCACAAGAAAAGAAAACTGTGACTAGGTGTGGGGATGGATGTTAACTAGACTTCTTGTGGTAATCATTTTGCAATATACACAGATATCGATTCATCACATTATACACTTCAACTAATATAATGTTCTATGTCAATTATATCTCAATTCAAAAAAAAAGTGAAGGCAAAAAAGAGACATTTTCAGATTTACAAAAGCTGAACCAGAAGACCCACACCCAATGAAATTGTAAAATGACATCCTTTGAGCAGCAGAAAAATAATCCTAGAAGAAATCTGGATTCACAAAAGGAATGAGAAGCATCAGAAATAGTAGAAATTGTAGGGGCGCCTGAGTGGCTCAGTTGGTTAGGCGTCCAACTCTTGGTTCCAGCTCAGGTCATGATCTCACAGTTTGTGAGTTCAAGCCCTGCCTCAGGCTCCCTGCTCACAGCGCAAAGCCTGCCTGGTATTCTCTCCCTCTCTCTCTCTGCCCCTCCTCCACTCTCTCTGTCTCTCAAAATAAATAAACTTAGATGTAGGGGCATCTGGTTGGCTCAGTCAGTGGACCATGCAACTCTGGATCTCTGGGTTGTGAGATCAAGACCCACACTGGATATAGAGATTACATAAAATTTTTTTTTAAATCTTAAAAAAAGTAAATAGTAGACATATGGATACACACACACACACACACGCACGCACATATATGACTTATTTTCTTATTATTTAAGTGTCTTTCAAGGATAATTGATTTTCTCAACAAAAAGAATAGTATATCATGGGGGGCTGAATATATATAAGTTAAATACATGACAATGATAGCATAAAGGCCAAGAGGGGAGAAATAGAAGTCTACAGTTGTAAGGTTTTTATAATATATATGATGTGGTGTATGCCCATCAAAAGCAGACTGATGAATGTTAAAGATGAATGCTATAAACCCTAAAGCAACCACACACACACACACACACACACACACACACACACACACACACAAGCAAAGAGTTATAGCTCAACAAAGGAGGGGGAAAAACATTTAAAAAAATACCTCCAACAAAAAGCATAAGAAGGGACACCTGGGTGGCTCAGTCGGTTAAGCATCTGACTTCGGGTTGGGTCATGATCTCACAGTTCGTGAGTTCAAGCCCTGCGTCGGGCTCTGTGCTAACAGTTCAGAACCTGGAGCCTGCTTTGGATTCTGTGTCTCCCTCTCTCTCTGCCCCTCCCCTGCTTATACTTTGTCTCTCCCTCTCTCTCAAAAATAAATAAACATAAACATTTTTTTAAAAATAGCAAAACTAACAAAAATAAAAAAAAGTGTGTATAAGCTAAATTCTTTCTCCTTCATACAGGGAGTCCATAGAGCTTTAAAAGCTATAAAGGATCATCTTTACAATTCAAGAGAGCCACCAGAAGAATTAAAAACTTCTTAAAAGTGGTTCTCTCCAGGGAATGGGAGTGCATAGAGATTTTCACTTCTCCATTTTATACCGTGGTACCTGAATTAATTAACAAATGAAAAATAAAGGTGAAGATAAATTAACTGTTGGTTCTCTTTTAATTATTGTATGCAGAGCTTCCCTGAATTGTTGCCACAGACACGTCATGGAAAACAGTTTTCTTGCACCTTCTCTGTCTTCCCCAATACACTTTTCATTCATTAGAATTAATTAGATTGGAATTAAAAAAAAAAAATTCAAGTCTTGGTTTAGCCCCCGAAATCATCCGTCTATTTGGGTAGTTACTTTACCACAAATACAAAACTGTGTCAAGTACAATCCTTTACCTAAAAAACTGCCAAATCTCAATAAATTCCCCTTCCGGCTCGCAACATTCGAGAAAACAAAGCAAATCATGCAAAAACTAAAAATGACATAGTTTTGGTTCTTGGTGAGATTACAGTTAAGGGGCTTTTATTGTTGTTTGTTCATATGGGAAGAACGATTTTTATCCAGCCTTTAGGAAATCAGCATTGTCCTTCACATACTGGTATATTATTCGAACAAAACTGCTCTCCTTTGGCTAAAAAGCAACCAAATATCAAGAAGCAAGTGGCTTGCGGGGTAGCTCTTTGTTGGTACTGTCTAAGGCTTTGGAATCCCTCAGCTGAATTGCTGGGAGAGAGGAAAAGAGGTTACCCAGCAACCCACCAAATAGAGATATGTTTGAGGATCTCTGCTTCTGATCTTTTTCCAGGAGCGCTGTACTGGATTCCAGTGGTCTAAACAGCACTACATACCTGAAACGAAGAAAGCCCTCATCATCTGGCATAAATCTGAGGTGTACAGGGATCAATGGAGATGTTATTCACAGCCTTACAGTCAGATTCCCTTCAGTACTTTGTAGATTGGTTTTACAAGCTGAGCTACTTAGGGCCTCAGAAAGCAGGTCTTAAAATGTTGCCAAGTAACTGCCAAAATGATCTACTACTCGGGAAGTGATTGGAACAGAGTCCACAGGTACTGAAATATTTATGGAATTTTACCTACTATATTGTCTTGAAGGGCTGGCGATAAATTAATATATGTGTCCACACCACATAATGCCACAGTGGGATCTTTTAAAGATCCGAAGTTGAATTGCTTTCAGATACGGTTTGGTTTGCTAATAATGTCCTGCCGTTTTTAAATGCCTTCAGTTTTTAACTGGCCTTGGCACGCTAAAACTCATGCCCACTGAGTTCACTGACTCTGTCAGCCTGGTGTGACCTCTTTGCCTTCCCCGGCCCCGGCCCCCGCTGGACTCGATGCCCCAGTTGGCGGGTGGAGGGCTGGGAACAGGGACGAGGACATGGAAGCAGGGTGGATGGGTTGGTGAGTGAATAACACTTGGGTAACCTCTGGAGTCCACAGGGCCTTATAAGATCGCTGAGAGACCTTGAGCGGTTGGATGGAGATGTGGTGAGGGGAGTAAGCTGGGGAAGTGGGTGGAAGAAGGAACTGTGGCACACCTCTCCTCCGTTTCCATCCTTGAGCAGCTGCACTGTGTATTCATAGCCTCCTTGGCCGGTATCTTTGGAGCCCAGAAAGGAAGATGGAAGCAGAGAAAGGAAAGGCGGTGTGATCGCAGTGCCCTCTGGTGGTCAAGAGGGGACTCGACATGAGGTATTCTTAGGTACAAATATTTTCATTGTCTAGTCTCCACCTCACCCCCCACCCCCCCGCCGCGTCCCCCCCCCGTACCCCCCCAGATAGAATATAAACTCCACAAGGACAGGGATTTTTGTCTGTTTACTCATTGTTGTATATCCACTGTCTCGAATTGTGCCTGGCACCATAGTAGGTGTTGAATACATATTTATTGAATGAGTGGCTGGCGGATTTCAAACCCGGCTCCGCCACTTTATTGATGTACGACCCTGAGAAGCTCTCTCAACTTCATAAATCCTCAGCTTCCTCACGGGTAAAATAGAGACGCTCACCCCCACCCCTCATGAGCACTGAGGGAAAGAGACCCACCTACCCGGGCTGAGCAACTGCGCTCAGGCAATGGGTGTTCCCGCCCACCCACCAGCCAGCGTTGATGGTGCATTATATGCTGACTGCAGCACCCGATTTGATGGGCACACTCGCCATGATGAGCATGGGTCTTACTGGGCATGGGCAGCTTGGGAGAAATCATCCAAACCCAATCCCAGGCTGGCCAGGCAAGAAGGAAGTGTACCCGATAGACAGGGTGATATCAGGTGAGGTGTGAGATTTCTCTTCTCCCAATCCTGCCCCCCCCCCCCCCCCCCGCTCCTTCCACCCCACCCCCCAACTCCCACAGCCACACCCAACTCTTCCTACTGCCACGAACCCATGGGGCTCCACCTGCCCTCTGAGCCTTTGCGCATGCTGTTCCCTCTGACCGCAGTCCCTTCTCTCCACCCGCATTGCCACAACCCACATTCAGAGCTCTGAGGGGCTGCATCGGCCTCCTCCTGGGCTCCCTGCAGCCACTGCAGCCCCCTCGAACGCATGTTTGTGCCACGGACTCGGTCTAAACTGCAAATATGCTTATCTCACTTTCCAGCTTCGGTCTGATTGTTCTCGGGACCGAGTCCAAGTCCTCTGACCTACCATCTCGTGGTCTGGACCCAGCCCAGCTCCCAGCCATCTCGCCTCTCTTGATCCCATCTTCAAATCTTCCACCAAACAATCCAAGTCATTTCCCACCTCTGAGCCTTTGCCCTTGCCCTCCCCTCTGCCTGGAAATCCACTCCCTGGCAAGGAAGGCATGTGTTGTTTTTGCCTGCTCAGGATCCATTTGCTTTTCCTCTGGTAATGGAATCCTCTCCCAGCTCTCCGATCTGGAGGTGCCTGTAGGGCTGACCCATTTCTGCCTTCAAGGCAGCCTGAGACTCAGCCTGGTAGATTTCTTTTTTCTGTCTTAATTGGGATTTGGTGGGTGCCGTTGGCCGCCGCCCACTCAGCTTTGTCTCATTCCAGCTTCTCCCAAGTATTTTATCAGCTTAGGTCCCGGAGGCTTTGAGTTTGAGATTCCTGGTACATTTCTCCCTTCTGCCTCTGTCAGGCACTGATTCCCTCCTGGACCCCAAGGGTTTTGCCTTCCCATTCCCAGCACATCCAGGAATCCTGACTTCCTTATTTTGATATTCAGAAGTGCCCCCCCCATCCCCCCAGTTCTATCGGTTTTCAGTTATGCCTCTCCGGGTCTGGGGATCTGAGGCTCAGAGATCTAAATTCTTCCAGAGCCGGGAAGTCTGCCTAGCCGACCATGACTGTTTTCCCTGGAGAAAGGACAGGAGGACCCAGGGGTGGAAGTGTGTATTAAAGAGAACAGGTGCGGCCCCAGGTGGCACGACTGGGCTGTGTCCTGTGAGAATGGTCCCTTCAGACCAGGGCATCACCAAAGGCAGCAGCTTACCACTTCCGCCCGGCATCTTTGCTAGATTATTCTCCACTCTGTGCTCTCAGCCTGGCCACAGCAGGCACTCAGTGCATAATTAGTGTGTGAATGATGGTCTTGGCTTGTCTGGGGCTTTCACATCTGAGATGAGCTCATTGTTTTCTTGATCTGCTCCCTTCCCAGCAAGGGGTCTCCAGCACTGACGAGGAGGGGAAGGGGTAGGTTACCACCCTCAAGGCAGCCTGGGATCCCCCAGGCTCTCCCTGGGGAAGGGGCTTTGTGGACAAGCTGTTTTTCTCTCCTCCTGGCAAAGGGCAGAGAAGACAGTGGGTTCTAGGAGGGAAGAGGTGGCTCCAGAAGGGAGCCCTTCTGGAAAGTCACCTCAGGAGCTGCTTTGCCCTGAGGGACCCCTCATGTCCTTTCCTGCCCGAAGGGTTAGAGAGAGGCGAGCTCCCCGGGCTTGAAGTGAGGGTACAGTAGCCAAACAAGTGAGTGATACCTCAGGTGTGTGAGTGTGTTTAGGAAGCTGGATTTATATCCTCTGCTTAGACCCCTGAGTCTTGACTTAGCCAGGAAAAGTTGATGTCTGAACATGGACCTCCACTTGCCCCATCCCTCCTCCCTCAGGTGACCTCTGCTCTGGCCCCAACTGCCCACCTTCCTTTCCCAGCTGATGATAGCGCTATGGGACCAGAACCTAAAAGGCCCTCGGCACCCAATGGCGACACACATCTAGGTTGGAAACCCTGGAAGTGAATGGTCAGGTTCTCACCTCCTCCAAGGAGGTGGTAACAGGAGTCAGAGGAGAGAGGGAACATACTGAATACCCAGTACAACACGGGCATCGACCCAGTGGAATGTTCTAGCTGAATACCAGACCTGATGCCATATACCCTCAAATATAAACTGCCATTGACCTTAAAACACACACATTACTGGAAAAGAGACTTGTCAATTACACTTCGACCAATGTTTTCTTATGTACCAGTTCTTTCTGGTATTTGCTAAAAGAGCTGTCTGGGACTTATTTCAAACATAGATTGTTATCATGTTTTATCTACAAGCTGCATGCTAGGGCCATGATGCATGGCTATGTGATTACTGATGCCTGGCTGACGGTGACCACTAGACGCCATTGGTTAAAGATGCACTTTGATGCGGGAGAAGGTAGTATGTGAAAAAAAGCCTATCTCAGAATCGACGGACTATGGGAATTTCTAAGAGTTACTGAACACTTCTTATGTGTTAATTATCACCCAAAGAAATCCATAAGGTTGATCATTTATCAGACCCATTTTACAGATGAGCAGAGGTGAAATCAGCCCCTCCACCCCCACATAGGCAGAGCCAGACGTCAGCCCAGGCTAACGCCCGGAGAGTCCTGTACTGCAGACTCCCGGGGCCCAAGAAACCGTGTGATTCCCCTGCCAGGGGCGCCCTCTTTGGCTTTAGGTCCGGTAGGCGTGGCACACTGGAGTGGCGCCTTCCGCAAACAGCTTGAGGGAGAAATCCAGGGCCGGGGCAGCCTGGGTCAGCATCCCCAGGGAGATGACGTCAATGTGGGGCCCGCAGAACTCAGGCAGGTTGGCCAGGGTGATGCCCCCGCTGGCCTCCACGCCCACACTCGGGAAGCGGGCCTTCAGCGCAGCGGCCGTGGCGTGCAGTTCCTGCGGGACACAAACACAAGCCGGTGGGGAGGTGACTGCGCGGGACGGCGGCCCCTTCCCGGGAAGCAGACCCCACCTTACCTCGGGCTTGAAGTTGTCCAGCAGGACGAGGTCTGCGCCTGCCTCGGCCGCCTCCACAGCCTCCCGCAGACTGCCCACCTCGACTTCCACCTTCAGGGCGAAGTCGGCCACCTGCCGGGCGCCTCGAACCGCCTGTGGGGCAGAGGGGGCAGAGGGGGCAGAGGGGGCAGAGGGGGCAGAGGGACGGGAGGGTGAGGGCGAGGACAGGGGCACTTGACACGGGGCACAGTGAGCTGGGCCTGGTGTTGGAAGGGCCCCGGGGGGATAACAAGCTTGGGTTCAAGAGAACGTCTGGCATCAGGATCACTTCTTTTACATGGGGGGGGGGGGACCGCGTGAGGGGTCTAGCAGACCCCCCAACCCCCCAGGGCGTGGTCGGGGAGTCTCAGGTAGAGGGGAAGGGCTGCAGCGGGGGAGGTGGGAGCGGGGCGGGGCAGGGGCCCGGCCGGACACGCACCTTTCCCACACCACCGGCTGCCAGGATGTGGTTGTCCTTCACCATCACCAGCCCTCCCAGGTCGTATCGGTGGGCGGCGGCCCCGCCCACCAGGAGCCCGTACTTCTCCACCAGCCGGAAGCCTGGCGTGGTCTTCCTCGTGCCCGCCACGTGCCCGGCCCAGCCGGCCCCCCGCGCGGCCTCCACTGCCGCGGCCGCGGCGCTGGCCACCCCGCTGCAGCGGGCCAGCGCGTTCAAGGCCACCCGCTCCCCCAGCAGCAGGCAGTGGGCGGGGCCCCGGACCTCGGCCACCTGGGCCACGGGCGCCAGCTTGGAGCCCTCGGGGAGGAGCCAGGAGACCTGGCAGTTGACTTGGGCGAAGATGGCATCGAAGAAAGGCCTCCCAGCCAGTACGCCGGCGGACTTGGCCCACAGCGCCGCCTGCGCGGGGGCTGCCCCCGTCACCAAGGCTGCGTGGTTGGGACCTGGGCAGTCCTCTCGGAGCCAGCTGTCTGCCAGGGCGGCCAGAGTGGCGGGGGGCAGCAGCAGCGCCAGGCCTGGGAAGGAAAGACAGAGAACAGGTTATGCTTTGGCCCCCTCTCCAGTAGTCAGAGGTGGTTGTCAAAACATGTAACGACCAGTGGGGCGCCTGTCTGGCTCCGGCCAGGGAGCCTGTGGCTCTTGATCTCCCGGTTTCCAGTTGGAGCCCAGTGCTAGGTGTAGAGATTACTTAAAAATAAAACCTTAGGGGGGGAAAGAGAACTTTTAACAACCAGCTACATTGGGGACTAGCCAATCAGGACGAAGACGTGGGGGTCCTGGAAGAGGGGTTTGTGGGCAGGACAAGGTTGTCCCATTAAGGAAATAAAAATACAGGGCACCTAGTTAAATTTCTGACAAACATCAAGTTTGTTTTTAAATTTTTAAAATTGTTTTACTTGTAATGTGTATTTATTTTTGAGAGAGAGAGAGACAGTGCGGGCGGGGGGGGGGGGGGGGTTTGGGGCCACTGAATCCAAAGCAGGCTCCAGGCTCTGAGCTGTCAGTACAGAGCCCGATGCAGGGCTTGAACCCCTGAACCGTGAAATCATGACCTGAGCTGAAGTCGGACACTTAACTGACTGAGCCACCCAGGTGCCCCTGTTTTTAACTTGTCAAAAAAATTTTTGAGAGAGAAAGACAGAGAGTGAGCAGGGGAGGGGCAGAGAGAGGGGGAGTCACAGAATCCAGAGCAGGCTCCAGGCTCTGAGCTGTCAGCAGAGAACCCCATGCCTGGCTCGAACCCACGAACCGTGAGATCATGAACCCGAACCCAAGTTGCGCACTTAACCAACTAAGCCACCCAGACACCCCCCTTTTTTTAGTATAAATATATCCTAGGTGATATTTAGAACATACTTACACTTAAAATTTATCCGATTATCTGAAATTCAAGTTTAACTGAGTGGCCTGTATTTTATGTGTCAAACCTAGTGCTAGATCAACAGCTATTTATCAACTGGAAGAGAAGGCACCTAAAAGTCACCAGCAGCCTTTCCAGTCTGCCTGGCATAGGAGGATTAGTTGTGAGTGGAAGCTTCCAGCAGAATGTGTGTGCTCCACAGCACCAAGGGTTTTCCAGCTGGAAGCTCGGCTTTTTACAGATGTGGAGACTGGGGAGAGGCAGGTCGGCTGAGGTCACACAGCAAATTGGTGGCAGGGTCAGACCAACCGGGCCCCTCTGCCTTTGCTCTCTTGCTTGTAGACTCCTCCCACGCCTGATGTTTCCACAAACTGTCCTCTCTCTAGAGATGGGGGCGGTACAAGGAGGAAGGTGCAGGGGAAAATTGGGTTTGAGCCCTTGCTCTATGAGGCACAGCTTCAGGAGTGTGGGTGAGTCCTTTCCCTGTAAAAAAAAGAGTTGCGGACAAGGTGGTAGTTCCCGCCAGCGTGTAGCCGCTAACGGGCCCCTCATGTCTGTTGAATGAGTGGGTGACGGCAGAGGCCGAGCTCAGACACGGTGCGACATCGCCATCTGTCGGCCAGGAGGAGACCTGAAGCCTCCTGTGCTCGAGCCAAGGACAGAACTCGTGGCCCCTCTGGGGGAGGGGGGAGAAGGCTGGATAGCACGTTGCAGGGTTTTGTTTTGCTTCCTCATTTTGCTCCAAGTCGAAGACCAGGCATTCTGGTTTGCTCTACTCTCAGAATAAGGCCCTTCTTGCCCAGCCTTTCTCCCCCAACGCCAAGCACCCAATCTGCACGCCGCGCCCCCCACCCCCCACCCTCACTCTCAGTGATTGCACCTGGCCCTTCTGTCCCGCACTCTGCCCCATGTGGCTTCCATTCCTCCCTCAGAACCGTCTGTGCCCTGGCGGGTGCTGGGAGCCGACAGTAAAACCGACAAAGACGTGGTTTCCATCTCCACCGTTCACCGTCCAGCCAGCGGACGTAGGGCAGAGACGCGGAAGCTCCCACTCCATCCATACCAGATGCAGTGGTGTTTGCTTTTTAAAGTGAATCTGAATCCATCACCCGGTGAGTATATGGTAAACAAGCTGTGAGACACCCCTGCAGGGTAATTCTCCTGGGCAACAAAGAAAGGAACCGAGCACTCACACACACGCTCACACACACACACAAACACACAAAAGACAGGGACACGTTTCCAATGTATTCTAAGTAAAGGAGTCAGATTCTAAAGGCTACATGGTATTTGAGTTCATCCACATGACATTCTGGAAAAGGCAAAAACCACAGCAAGAGAACAGACTGGTGGTTTCCTGGGGCGGGGTGGGGGAGGGGCGGGCCACAAAGGAGCAGCCCCCCCCCCCCCAGGGCGGTAGTGGTGGGGGGGTTTGGATAGGACTGAACTATATTTTGTCTCTGATGGTGGCTGCACCACTGATGCGTTTGTCAAGACTCATAGAACTAAACAAAACGGAGAATTTTGCTCTCTGTAATGATACCTCATTAAACCTGACTTGAAGACAATAAAAAAGTACGTCACTCTCCTGCTTAGATCCCCGCTTTCGTTGTGTCAGTTCCAGCTGACCCTTCTCTCCGTTGTTTTCATTTAATCTTTTTTTTAATGTTTATTTTTTATTTTTGACAGAGAGAGAGAGACAGAGCATGAGCAGGGAGGGGTAGAGAGAGAGGGAGACACAGAATCCGAAACAGGCTCTAGGCTCTGAGCCATCAGCACAGAGCCCAATGCGGGGCTTGAACTCACAGACCGCGAGATCGTGACCTGAGCCGAAGTCGGACGCTTAACCAACTGAGCCACCCAGGCACCCCCGTTTTCATTTACTTTTTTGACAAGTCCTTATTGAACACCTGCTCTGCGCCAAGGAGTAATTTCTGGGTGACAGAATGGGCAGCTCTTCCTCTTAGCTTTTGGGCCTCAGCCTATGTTGTTCCAAGCCTGTGCCTCTGCCTGGAAGTCCCTTCCCTTCTTCCCCTCACCCCAAACTCCTCTACACCTCTTTCAGGTCTTCTCTGGGGCATCAGTTCCTCGGCAGGGGCGCTCACACACCTCCTAAATCAGGCCACATGCGCAGTCGACTCCTTGTTCTTCATCCACGCTCTACTGTTGTCTCTCTAGGGACAGAAGTGTGTCCATCCAGAGAGTTCTCTGCTCTGTCTCAAGTGCCTAACACACCAAACCATACAAATGTGCCGCTTTTACAGGTCAAAGATGGTCACGTATTGGCGATTTCATGTTATTTAGCTTCACACTAGGTGTTCAATGATATTCATCCAAGTAGAGAGGCCGCCCAGTTCGAGGAACCAGAACCCAGACTGGGGCCATACGGCCTGCGTTCCAATACTGCCCCAGCCGCCTCCAGCTGAGTTATCTTGGGCAAGTGACTGAACATCTCCAGGGCCTCAAGGGTGCCTCCTTTGTGACAGGGATAACAAAAATAATCGCCTCACAGGGTTGTATGGAAATTAAGTGCGTTAATATTTGCAAAGCCCTCGGGAACACTGTCTGGCACATAGCAGATGTGTTTGCCAAAGGGTGGCTGAACATTTACCAAGGGTCGTGGGAGCAAAGATGAAGAAATGACTAAGTGTCCAGGAGGAAAGGGGGAGGTGGTTTTAGTGGCCTTGAAGGATGAGTAATGTTTTCCAGGCAGAGTTATGAGGTAGGGAGGGGGTGGGGAGACATTTCAGGCTGAAAAAGCAGGTGTTCAAGGCTCAAAAGTAAGAAAAGAGAGAAAGTTTGTAAGGGAGGACTTCAGGGAAGAAAAGGGATGGCCAGAGTGAAGAAGGACTGAATTATTTAGCTCAGCAATTTGGACAGAACTTCGGGGCCATCACGGAATTTTAAGCAAGAGAATTATTATTTTTTTTAAGGTTTCATTTTTAAGTAATCTCTACACCCATCATGGGGCCCGAACTCACAACCCTGAGATCAAGAGTCACGTGCTCGAAAGGGCACCTGGGTGGCTCAGTCGGTTAAGTGTCTGACTTCAGCTCATGTCATGATCTCACTGTCTGTGAGTTCGAGCCCCTCGCTCTCTGCCCCTCCCCCACTCACACTCTGTCTCTCAAAAATGAATAAACATTAAAAAAATTTAAGGACGGGATAGGTGGCTCAGTCGGTTGAGCGTCTGAGCGGCTCAGGTCATGATCTCGCGGTTGACGAGTTCAAGCCCCACATCGGGCTCTGTGCTGACAGTTCAGAACCTGGAGCCTGCTTTGGATTCGATGTCTCCCTCTCTCTCTGCCCCTCCCCGCTCATGCTCTGTCTCTGTCTCAAAAATAAATATAAACATTAAAAAAAATTTTTTTTTAATTAGAGTCGCATGCTCTAGCAACTGAGCCAGACAGGTGCCCCAAGCAAGAAAATTATAGAATTATGATTTTGTTCTAGAAGAATAACTTCATCCACCAACTGGAGACAGGTTGGGAGGCAAAAGGAGGCTGAGGCGATTGGCCAGACAAAAAAAGAGACGAAGCCCTGAACTTGGGCAGGAACCATAGGAATAGCAAACAGGGGCAAACGTGAAAGCTGTAGGAGCCACCGGAATTAGCAGCTCATGAGATGCAGAATCCTTGGGTTTCTGCCGTGAGTAGCTGAAAACTGACATAAGGAGAAGTTCAGGGTGGAGGATGGGGACAGCAGAAACCAGCAGCCCGCGTGCCCGCCGTGGGCACCGCACTTCTCTCAGGCTCTCTCCTCGGAAACCCACCACAGGGAATTATTACCATTTTACAAGTACAGACGCTGGATGTCAAGGAGCGTCCTGCGTCGTGCCCTGGTGCCACAGCGTATAAATAAGCAGCAGAGCTGGGGGGAAAGAGTGGCTTCGGCTTTGCAGATGTTAAGGTTGCGCTGCCAGCAGGAAAACGTGCGTGGCGGTGTCCTGATGGTGGGACCTGGAGTTCGGAGAGACACTGGGTGAGGAACGGGGATTTTGGAGCCACCAGCAGACATGGGTGATGACTAAGCATAGCAACTCGTAAGATCATCAGGTCAGGTAAGAAGAGGAGGGCTCTGGGAAGCACCAGTATTTAAAAAGAGAAGTGGCACCAGGAGGGAGTGGGCGTCTGGAGCCGAGGGTTTCAAGAAGTAGGATGTGAGCAGAAGCAAATAGAAGGAAGGCTGCAAATGGGCATAAGACTTAGCAGCTGGGAGGCCATTGCCAGAGCAGTCTTAGCACTGGGTAGTGGGGGCAGAAGCCACATGGTCATGGTCAAGGAGTGCATGGGAGGAGAGGAAGTGGTGGCGGTGGGTGTGACCACTCTACTTGGCAGAAGCTGAGAGAGCAGGGGGCCCTGCTCCCCGGGGAGCTTTTCAGACAGTCTGCTGCTCAGCCCCAGCCCAGACCAACTGAATCAGAATCTTTCTGGGTGGGTCCCAGGCATCCAAGTTTTGGAAGAGCTTCCCCTGTGATTCAGATGCACATAAGGGCTAAGAACCCATGCTCCAAGGCATGGCTGGATTGGTCAGTAGAACAAGTGAGTCTGGATCTTGGGGTCATGAGTTGGAGCCCCATGTTGAGTGTAGAGATTATTAAAAAAAAAAAAAGAGAGAGAGAAAAAAAGAACCTATGCTCACTTGTGCTCACACAAGTCCACACCTCCTGCCTTCATTTATATGAAATGTCCAGAAAAGGCAAATCAAAGAGACAGACATCAGAATAGTGGTTGTCGGGGGTTGGGAATGAACTCTAAATGGCATAGGGTTGGAAGGATGGCAATAACCTGTTGGCACGGGTGCCTGGGTGGCTCAGTCAGTGAAGCATCTGACTCTTAAGCATCTGACTTGATCTCAGGGTCGTGAGTTCAATCCCCATATTGGGCTCCGTGCTGGCTGGGGAGCCTACTTTAAAAAAAAAAAAAAAGACAGGCACCACCTTGCACCCCAGTGAACTCTGGGCACTGAAAATCAGGAAGAAAGACAACTAGATACCGGGCGTTTCTGACAGGAGAGCACATCACCACCCAGCAATACTCTTGCCCAAATAGGCAACCCAGAGTAAGATCAGACTTCTAGATGCAACCACCAATTTACAAGAAAACCAGAGGGCAGAGGAACATGTTAAACTCTACCATGGGAATACAGCCAGCAAAATTCAGACCATAGGAAACTCTACCAGAGGACAGTCTAATTTTTCCAACAAGTACAGTGCAAGAAAAAGAAAAGGTTAAAAGAATCTTAAAACAGGGGTGCCTGGCCGGCTTAGTCAGTAGAGCATTGATCTCGGGGTCGTGAGTTTGAGCCTTATGTTGGGTGCAGAGATTACTTAAAACTAAAATCTGTAAGGGCACCTGTGTGGCTCAGTCGGTTAAGTGTCTGACTCTTGGTTTGGGCTCAGGTCATGACCTCATGATTTGTGGGATCGAGCCCCTGACAGCATGGAGCCTGCTTGGGATTCTCTCTCTCCTCTCTCTCTCTGCCCCTCCCCCTGCTCACGTGCTGGCAAACAAAATTCTCTCTCAAAATAAACATTTTTCGGGGTGTCTGGGTGGTTCAGTCAGTTGAGCATCTGACTTCAGCTCAGGTCATAATCTCACAGCTTGTGAGTTCAAGCCCCACATCGGGCTCTGTCCTGACACCTCAGAGCCTGGAGCCTGCTTCGGATTCTGTGTCTCCCTCTCTCTCTGCCCCTAACCCACTCACATTCTGTCTCTATCTCTCTCAAAAATAAATAAACATTTAAAAAAAGTTTTTTAAATAAACATTTTTAAAAACTAAAATAAAATGTAAAAAAGTTTTTTAAAGAATCTTAAAACACATGCTAATCGACTGCAACATACAGATCTTATTTGGATCCTAATTCAAACAAAGTGAAACCAAATTAGAGCATTAATGAGACAACTGAAAATTTGGACACCGACTGGATATTTGATAATATTAAGGACTTTTTTTTTTTTAAGTTTATTTGTTTTCAAAGAGACAGAGAGCACAAGCTGGGGAGAGGGGCAGAGAGAGAGGGACAGAGAATCCCAAGCGGGACTCGACCCCACAAACCATGAGATCATGGCCTGAGCTGAAATCAAGAGTCTGATGCTGAACCAACTGAGCCACCCAGGCGCCCCACATTAAGGATCTTTTTTTTTAACTTCGTTGTAAAGAAAAGTTAGTTGTGATAATTGTATTGTGGTTGCAATAAAAAGAAACATCCTTATGTGTTCTTAGGAGATACACGTCAAGATGTTCATGTATGAAAAGACTGGAGAGCCGGCTTTACTTTAAGGTAATCCTGAAAGGTAGAAAGTAGAAATGGTGTGGATTGAGCTGGGCTGGCCAAAAGTTGGTGGTTGTTGAGGCTTGCATGATGGGTACATGAGGGTTCATCATCTTTTTCTGTTTATTTTTGTTTGAAAAATCTTTATAATGAAAAAAGTTAGGAAGGAAGGTAGGAAGGAAGGAAGGTAAGAAGGAAGGAAAAAAGAAAGAGAGAGGAAGGGAAAAAAGAAAGAGAGAAAGGGGAAGAGAGGACCGTCATTTGACATAGGGTCAAGGAAAGTTGTGGGTTGTTTTGTTTTGTTTTGTTTTGTTTTGTTTTGAAGTGGGCTTCACGCCCAGCACAGAGCCCAATGTCCGACTTGATTGAACTCACAAACGTGAGATCAGGACTTGAGCTTGATCGAGAGCTGGATGCTTAACCAACGGAGCCACCCAGGCGCCCCAAGGAAAGTTTTTTTAGGATGGGTAAGGCAGTCCTGCTCAACCTTGGCTGCCCAATGGAATCATCTGGGGAGCTCTGCAAGATGCTGATGCCTTGGCTGCCCTCCCCCCACCCCAAGATTCTAACTGCAATGTGGTAACATAATTTTAATTTGTAGTAAAGCTGAGAGCTTCTGAAGTGCAGGAAAAGAATCATCTCTACCATGGGTCCGTGCCTACAGGCCTGGCACGTTGTCACAAATCCTACCCCCAGTTCCTCAAGCTCGAGCTCACTCATATTTACAGGTGGAGATCTGAGACCCAGAAATGTAGAGGAAACTACCTACAGAGCAGAGCCAGGAAATGATAAAGCAGGACAATGACCAGGGTGGACCCAGGTCTCCCCTCTCCAGGCCGGGTGCTTTGGGAACCCCACGAAGCCTCCGCCAGCAGGGGTTACTCTCTCGGAGCCTTTGAGATCCATCGTTCGGCGTGTGAATCGCTGAGTGAGAATGTTACAGGCTCCGTGTTCCGTTTGTGAAAAATAAACAAATACCTCTGGTTTGCTTCAGCCTCCCCACCCCATGCATTTCCAACAAAAGGGATTCCTGAGGGAAGCAGCTGTTACTGAAAGGAACTTCAGAGAAGGGAGAGCTGTTTTGGCAACTGCCAGAGGAGATCTTGCCTAGAAACTGCCACCCAGAGGGCGGCTGTAACGCCCTGTCCTGCCTTCTACCCTTGAGGTTGTCATATATAAAAGTTCTCTCAAGGTGCGCAGACTTCAGAGATTATAGTTTTATCCTGTGGGCTGTAACTTAGATCTCTTAATTGGCTGTCCAGAATTTCATTAAAATTGGCATCTCGGGGCACCTGGGTGGCTCAGTAGGTTAAGCGTCTGACTTTGGCTCAGGTCATGATCTCGTGGTTCCATGACTCCAAGTCCCACATCGGGCTCTCTGCTGTCAACGTGGAGGCTGCCTAGGATCTTGTCTCCTTCGCTCTGCCCTTCCCCTGCTCAAGCATGGGCTCTCTCTCTCTCAAAAATAAGTAAACATTAAAAAATTAATGGGAATGAAAGCTGGTGCAGCCACTCTGGAAAACAGTATGGAGGTTCCTCAAAAAACTAAAAATAGAACTACCCTACGACCCAGCAATTACACTACTAGGCATTTATCCAAGGGATACAGGTGTGCTGTTTCGAAGGGGCACATGCACCCCCATGTTTATAGCAGTACCATCGACAACAGCCAAAGGATGGAAAGAGCCCAGATGGCCATCGATGGATGAATGGATAAAGAAGATGTGGTATATATATACAACGGAGTATTACTCGCCAATCAAAAAGAATGAAATCTTGCCATTTGCAACTGATCTCACATGATCTCAGTGGATGGAACTGGAGGGTATTATGCTAAGTGAAATTAGAGAAAGACAAACATCATATGACTTCACTCATAGGAGGACTTTAAGAGACAAAACAGATGAACATAAGGGAAGGGAAACAAAAATAATATAAAAACAGGGAGGCGGACAGAACAGAAGAGACTCATAAATATGGAGAACAAACTGAGGGTTCCTGGAGGGGTTGTGGGAAGAGGGATGGGCTAAATGGGTAAGGGGCACTAAGGAATCTACTCCTGAAACCATTGTTGCACTATATGCTAGCTAATTTGGATGTAAATTTAAAATTAAAAATAAATACATAAGTACATAAATACATAAAATTTAAAATAATTGGCATCCCTGTTCCTGAGGGGATGCAAAGCATCATGGCATATTTCTTGCCTGCACTTCCTTCCTCCCTCCCTTCCCACTTCCTTCCTTCCTTTCTCCCTCCCTTCCTTCCTTCCTTCCTTAAGTTTTATTTATCTAAGTGATCTCTACACCCAACATGGGGCTCGAACTCATGACAAGAGTCGTGTACTCTTCCGCCTGAGCCAGCCAGGCATCCCTCTTGCACCTTTTTTCGTTACAAATCATGTAAAAAGATACAGATAAAGCGATGACCCTGGCAGAATATATGAAGATTTCCCCCCATGGGCACTTTTGCTGTTCTTGTCTGGACGGTGGACTGATTCTTACTGTGCTTCTGCGTGGCCCTAAGTGGATGGTGGCTCCTGGTCGTGAGGGACGAGGCCAAAATGAGAACTTCCACACCTTCCTCTTTCCTTCGGTCGTTTAACTTGCTCCTGCGAACACACCCAAGATGAGTGTAACAAGTGTGTTCTTATTTTTGTGTGTGACAATGTGGACTGTGTCGGCAGCTATGGGGGTGGTATGTGTTCCACCTAAACCCAAGTCAGGGGACTCCTGGGTGGCTCAGTCGGTTAAGCGTCCAACTCTTGATTTCGGCTCAGGTCATGATCTCACGGTTCGTGGGTTCAAGCCCTGGGTCGGGCTCTGTGATGACAGCACGGAGCCTGCTTGACATTCTCTGTCTCTCCTTTGCTCTCTGCCCCTCCCCTGCTCTGTCTCTCTCAAAATAAATAAATACTACAAAAAAAAAAAAAAAAGGATGGGGGTGCCTAGCTGGCTCAGTCGGTGAAGCACACAACTCTTGATCTCGCAGTTGTGAGTTTGAGCCCCATGTTGGGGGTAAAAATTACTTAAATAAAATAAAACAACAGCTAACACTTTCACAGTCCTTCTGAAGCACTGTGCCAAGCATCTTACATGTATATATAGACATATTCAATCCTCACAACGACCCTTTGAGATAGGTCCCATTATTTCCTCCATTTTACAGTTGTGGAAACTGAGGCACTGAAAGGGCAAGTAGCACCCAAAGTTCACAAATTTCACATAGCTGGGAATGGGGAGTCAGGATCATAAACTCAGGCAGGATGGCTCCAGAGTCCCCTCACTTATCCCACCTCACCACACACTGCCATAATCTAGCACAAAATTATATTTTGAAATTGCCATATGTTTATTACGTCAACATTCAGAGCTCTGCAAACCACGCCCACGGTTCCAGGGCTCTTCCCTACTGACCTCGGAACACCCTGGATCAGGGCGTCAGAAACACCAGGGGTGGGGGTGGGGGCGCCTGGGTGGCTCAGTCGGTTAAGTATCAACTCTTGGTTTCGGTTTAGGTCATGATCTCATGGTTCCTGAGATCAAGTCTCGAGTTGGATTCCAGGCTGACAGTGTGGCGCCTGCTTGGGATTCTCTCTCTCCTTCTCTCTCTCTCTCCCCATCCCCAATTCGTGCGTGCGTGTGCGCACGTGAGTGTGCACTCTCTCTCTCTCTCTCTCAAAATAAAGTAACAAACAAAAAAGAAACACCTGGGTTGGAATCTTACTCCGCCACCTACACGCTGAGCGACCTGAGGCAATCTGCTAACCTGAGGGTCAGTTTCACGCAGAAATCACAGGTTTTCCGGAGGCGAAGATCCGCCCACAAGAACATGCCCCTCCAAGGACCTCCTGCCCCCATCCCCGGAAGAGGAGGAGAGGAAGCCCAAGAAGCAGCGCCTGGCGCAGAGCCCCAACTCCTACTTCACGGGCGTGAAGTGCCCAGGACGCTACAAACTCACGACCATGTTCAGCCACGTGCAGACCGTGGTGCTGTCTGGGGGCTGCTCCACCGTCCTGTGCCAGCCGACAGAAGGACAAGCAAGGCTCACGGAAGGATGCTCCTTCAGATGGAAGCAGCACTAAAAGCCCCGAGTCAACATGAGTGGGGAACTATCCCAACAAACAGCTTTAGGATTAAAAAAAAAAAAAAAAGGCTGTAAGGAAAGAACACAGCACCAGCACCCAGCACCCAGACTGGCCCGCTCTGGCCCGCCCTGCTCACACTTTGGCCGAGTCTGACTTCTCCATCTTTGCCCACCAGCCTGCCACCTGCTTCTGCCGCAACTCTGTCCTTGCCCTCCCTTTCCCCCATGTCCCCAGCTTTTGATTCACCCCTTAATTTGCCTGCTCCCTCCTGGCTTAATTTCCACGGGGCATTGATCCCCGCCAACCCTTCTGACTTGGCCCAGAGGTCCACCAACATCACCAGAGTGAAGGCACTGAAACAAAGGAAGCCTCCAGCAGGCTCCGCCCCCAGAGGGAGGTGGGAACAGAAAAGGAAGAGGTTCAGGTGACACTCTGGTGAAGGCAAGTCATAGGACGCGGCAGCTGCCTGGATATTGGGGTGCGAGGGAGGATGGGCAAAGATGACCCTGAGGTCAAGTAGAAGGATGGTGAGGTAAGGACAGAAATGGAGGCAACGTGGAGCGCCCGGGTGGCTCAGTCAGTTAAGCGTCCAACTTTGGCTCGGGTCACGATCTCGCGGTTTGTGAGTTTGAGCCCCGCGTTGGGTGCTGTGCTGACAGCTCAGAGTCTGGAGCCTGCTAGGGATTCTGTGTCTCCCTCTCTCTCTGCCCCTCCCCTGCTCATGCTCTGTCTCTCTCTCTCTCTCTGTCTCTCTCTCCCAAAAATAAATAAAAACATTTTAAAAAATTTAAAAAAGAAAGAAAGAAATGGAGCCGATGTGGGGGGAGGTCTTTGAGTCTGACACACCAGGGAGATGTCCAGGTGCAAATGGACCCCACAAGGCTTCCAAAGATGGGACCAGAATCTGGGAGGGCGCAGAGCTGGACAGACACACATGGGGAATCAACACCATCACCGGCATAACGACATCAAGTGATTTCTGTGTAGCTGGCACAATGAGTATTATCTCATTTAATCTGAATCACAACCCAAGCGAAGGCAGTGTTTTCACTTCATCAATGAGGAAACTGAGGCACAGTGAGTGGAAGCGTCCCGGTTCTGTCCGAGGTCACACAGTTAGCATGTGGCAGGGATAGGACTTGAACCCAGGCTCTGACTCTGAGGTCATTTCTAAGCCAAAAGCTGGCTTGGACCCCAAAAGCTGGCTCCACAGCCAACCCAGAGGTGCCAGGTGTGTGGGGCCAGCAGATACCTCAGACCAGGGGAGGCAGGTCAGAGCCGGAGAGAAACAGCCCAGGGTGGGGAAAGAGAAAATGCAGAGAGCTCAGGAAGGGGCCTCCTGTCTTTCAGGCACTGGCCAGATACCTTCCAGGAGTCTGTCGTTTGTGAGCTGGGAACTATTATTGTCATTTTACAGATGCAAGGAAATGAGGATCTGAGAAGTCAGGTGACCTGCCCAACGTCACACAGCCTGTTCCTGGTGAAGCCCAGATTCAAACAGGAGCCTTTGGACTCCAGAGCCTGGCCGGTATCCTAGTGCACACGGCCTCCTTAGCGACAGCACCCCCACCCCAGGCAGAGTCACTGGGCTCCAGCCCCCTCCCCCACCCGGCTGCACAAAGGACCGGACTTTGCTCCCCTCCTCCCCCCGCCAGCTATGTAGGGGCAAAGTCCAGAGCTGCTCGCAAAAGCGGCCTCCTCCAGACCACCCTGACCTTTCCTTTCCGGGGGCTCCAGCCCCTTTCTGCCCCTTTCTTCCCCAGAACTCGTTGGGGAACCATAGAAAGAGAAATAAGGGTAAGAAGTAGACTCCTGGAGACAGAAGAAGAGCTTGGGGTTCAGAGAGGTTGGGGGCAGAGAGTAGTGGGGAGGGAGGAGAATAGGGGGCAGGCGCAGTTCAAGGGGGTAAGAGACTGAGATGTGTTGGGATGAGGAGGGAGGCAGGATAGGGGACATGGTGAGACAGGGAAGGGGAAGCCAGGCCTGGGAGCCTCCTCTACCTTCCGGGTCCATGACCGCTTGAAGCTGCAGGACCGGCGGCGTGCACTGCTCGGTTCCCCTTCTCCTCGGAGGCCGGAGGGGGTGGGACTGCCAGAGGAAGAAGGAAGGGGCTGGTCCAGCCAGCCCTTCCCAGATTCTCTGGGGCTCCCTCCCTCCTCCCCTCTGCCAGGACCCCTGGGGCGGTACACACCTTCTCCTTCCACTTTCTGCTGGACTGGAAGAGCTCTTGCCTGTCTTACTCAGAAGTCCTCACCCCGTTCCCTCCACACAGCCAGCCTTCCCCAGGCCGTGAGGCTGCTGGTGACAGCTGGAAAGCTTCTTTGATGGGTGCCCTGGAAAAATCGCGGGCTTGGGTCCTGTGTTCAGATCCCAATTCCCAATTAGTTCTAAAATCTGATTTTCTGAATAAGTGTATTTCTCACTTGACCTATTTTTCCCCCCCTTAGGCCAGACCCCCACTATATCCAACTTGAACTAGAATAACGCTCTCACTTTGGGCTGCACTCCCTTCAGGCCATCCTCCTGGATGCCCGGTTTACCCAAAAGACAGATCCAAGCTTGCCACAGGTGTACTTGAAATCATCATTTTTTCATTCACTAATTCATTTACCCCTCCATTCAGTAAACACATATCAGGTAGCTACTGTGCCGGGCCCTGGACCCTGGAATCACAAAGATGACACGTGGACTTGGAGGGGCCACACTCTAATGAGTGGGGGACACCGTCACACAGTTACAGCCCGGGTGTCGTGCGGTCACACGAGGTGCCGTGGAAGAAATACCATGTCTGTTGGGGATGGAAGCGGCAAGGGCGGCTTCACAAAGGCGGTGACATTTGAGCTGAATCTTGACGGTTGAGGAGTTTGGTGCGAAATCAAGATGTGTGCGTCATGGGGCAGGCCGGGGGTGGGCTGGCTTCAGGCAGAGCGCGTGCAGTCTTGAGTAGGTGGCTCTCTTCAGGACCAGCCCTCCTGGGATGGATCTGGCCCATAGTCCAGCTAGGCTATCCAGAGGCCACAAGCTGGCCAGGCAGGGACTGAGCACCCTGGGAAACTGAGGCACACAGGCACCCATTTGCAGCTCATTGTCCCCAGCAAGTAGACTATCTTCAAAGTACCCTGGGTTTCCTTTGTCTAACAGCTCTACCCCGAACCTCCCTAGAGGACAACAGCCACCCACTGTGTAGGATACCCTTGTGGAGTTTGAAAGTTTTCTCTCTACGTTTGGCTGGAGTCTGCTCCTGCAAATACTTTGGGAATCTTAGCATCTTCTGGTTATATTCCTCTCTGGTCTTGCTAACAATCCAGGCTTAATCTGCTTCCTGGCACAGTCACTGAGCTTGGGGCTCAGGGCTGGGGTCTTTCTCATTCCCTCAGCCCAAGGGCTTAGAGGACTCAGAACTGACAGGTGTCACCTCTACTTGTATCCCACCCATCACAGGTTCCGCCTGCCAAACTGAACGTGGTCCAGGGTCAGAAATAGGGATGCAGAGGACATTTAGGTGTAAATATCCCTTTTCAGAAATGAAATGTCCTCAGAAGAATGCCTGGGGGCTCTTTCTCCTGTCTGCAAAAATGAATTGCATTAATAGATTTCTCAAGACTTTCTCTAAATCCTTTTACCACCTGGAAACATCATTTTGTATGACACAGCTTTATTTGTAACCATAATCTTGAGTGCACTTTTGAGAACAAAATGGAAACGTATTTGAAAATATAAGACGAGGAGTGTCTGGGTGGCTCAGTCAGTTAGGCGTCCGACTCTTGATCTTGGCTCAGGTCATGATCTCACGGTTCATGGGATCAAGCCCCACAGCGGGCTGTTGGCTCTGACAGCATGGAGCCTGCTTGGGATTCTCTCTCTCTCCCTTGCTCTCTGCACCTCTCCTGCTCATGCTCATGCACACTCTCTCTCTCCAAATAAAAAAAACTTTAAAAAGTTAAAGAAAAAAGAAAATATAAGATGAAGTATAGTACATCATGTGTACGTGTGTGTGTGTGTGTGTGTGTGTGTGTGTGTGTGAATCCTGTTATTAAGAAACTGGAATGGGGCGCCTGGGTGGCTCAGTCGGTTAAGCGTCTGACTTCGGCTCAGGTCACGATCTCGCAGTATGTGAGTTCGAGCCCCGCATCGGGCTCTGGGCTGACTGCTCAGAGCCTGGAGCCTGTTTCAGATTCTGTGTCTCCCTCTCCCTCTGACCCTCCCCCGTTCATGCTCTGTCTCTCTCTGTCTCAAAAATAAATAAATGTTAAAAAAAAAATTTTTTTTTAAATAAAAAAAAAAGAAACTGGAATGTGCTGGTAATTAACTTGTTACTGTCTGGACAAAATAAATATTTTTAACATTTTGAACTATACCCTCAAGCACACATCAAGAAAAACACATGGCCTATTCAGGGACCTACAAGGAATGTGATGTGGCTGGAGGGCATAGAGTGTTTGCACCAAGGGCTGACCAGTCAGGGCCAGATCTCGAAGGGGTCTTATCTTCAAGCTAAGGCTCTGTCTTGACCTCATTAGGAGGGAATCTGAACCCTTGTAGAAGAGTCATTGGGAGCATCATGGGCAGAGGGTAGAAGAGGTTATGGTCAAGAAACCCAAAGAGAAGTCTGGGCAGGACCCAGGCAAGGTGTGTTGGGGCCTGGGGGAAGGAAAGACTCTAAGGGACCATGGACGCAGAGTCAGGGGGACTTGGTACCCAAGAGGCAAAGACAGGAAGAAGTGAGGTTTGATGATGGGTCTGAGAGGCCCTGGAAGAGTCTAGAACAGACTTAGGTTTGGTGACCTCCCCGCTGCTTTCAGAACTGAATCCAAACTCCCTAGTCCTTCACAGTGGGGCTCCAACCCGCCCTTCCCACCTCATGTTCTTGAACCAGACACCCCATCCCCCCAGCGAATACCTTCTTGGTACTATTTTTTTCTAATCGTAAAAGTGATAGGTATTTATTACATAAAACTGGGAAAATACAGAAAAGTAGAAACAAAGTAACAACCATTCGTAAACCTCTCACCTGACAGATAACCACAATGAACATTTGGGATATTTCCTTCAAGTTCTTTTTTTTTTTTCCACAAACGTCCATGTTTTTGCATTTTCATTACAAATCTAGATTCATACGTATTTACAGATTAGTAACTAGCTCTTTGTTCCCCGGTGACATTATATTATAGACGTTTTACTGCATAGTTTTGGAGCACATGGTGTAATAAGCCATTTACAAACATTTTCGTACTCGATATGTTTGGCCCTTTCATTACCACACTTGATAATTCTCTCTTTTGTTTCTCTCCCCACCCCACCCTGGCCTCCTTTTGGTCTTATAGTATCTGCTGCACCCATTCCAATGTGCGCCATAGTCACACGGCCCTTATGGCAACTTTGCGTTTACTGCCCCCTCTGCTGAGGGGGCCTTTCCCCCCTTTTCAGCCTGGCAAACACCTTCCACCCAGCCATGGCGGCATGACTGGCGAGGGCTGCATTCATCCCAGCTCAGCCTGTCCCCAGTCCAAGCACAGGTGGCACAAGCCACGGTGGCCAAGTGGACCCATGGTCACTTTCTACCCCCATCTTCCGTGGCCACTTTCTGTCCCTTCTCTCCCCTCCCCTCCCCGAACCACAGGAACAGATGCACCCCTGAGCTGTTCCCCTCCCCTCAAGGTCAGGCCACGGGCAGTCACACACTCAACTTCCCAAGGGCCTTTCTGTGGGTCAACCTGTCTCCTCTCAGCCACTGCACCCTCTGACTCAACAACTTCCTCTTTGCAAATTTCCTCTTTGTCCTGGGGAAATACCGACTATCTCTGGCGCCCTGTGGCCCCTTGGGCTCTGGCCTGGGGTGGGGTCTTCTCCCCGCTCCCAACCATCCCATCCCAGAACCGCAGGGCAAGCTCCAGCGTCTATGGGCCTGTCAGTCTCACGGACTTTTCTCGGAGAAGGGAAGGAGCCCGCCCCCAGTGGAAGAGGAGATACAAACACATTAAACGAGGGCCGCCTGGCTGGCTCAGTCAGTTGAGTGTTCTCGACTCTTTTTTTTTTTTTTTAATTTTTTTTTTCAACGTTTTTAATTTATTTTT
Organism: Panthera uncia; assembly: GCF_023721935.1. NCBI lineage: Eukaryota > Metazoa > Chordata > Mammalia > Carnivora > Felidae > Panthera > Panthera uncia. Next base: position 17,288,278 of record NC_064815.1, read on the forward strand.
GGGACAGAGAGAGACAGAGCATGAACGGGGGAGGGGCAGAGAGAGAGGGAGACACAGAATCGGAAACAGGCTCCAGGCTCCGAGCCGTCAGCCCAGAGCCCGACGCGGGGCTCGAACTCACAGACCGCGAGATTGTGACCTGGCTGAAGTCGGACGCTTAACCGACTGCGCCACCCAGGCGCCCCGAGTGTTCTTGACTCTTGATTTCGGCTCAGGTCACGATCGATCTCATGATCTCACGCTCCCCGCGTTTGAGGCCTGCACTGGGCTAGTGCAGGGCCTGCTTGGGATTCTCCCCCTCTCCCTCCGTCTCTGCCTCCTGCACTCTCTCTCTCTCAAATAATTAAAACGTTAAAATCCACATTAAACGGGTAACAGCCCCCCCCCCCCCCCGCCCCGCCACCTCAGCTCTCCTCTCCTCTGCCTTGGGAGCAAGCCAGCTGGAGTAGGGGAGGCTCTGGGCACGGGAAACAGCGGCTGAGCTGAAGAATCACACATGCAGTCCATCAAGCCCCACGCTCTTTATTGGGCTACAGACATGGCTAAATCTTCTGCCGCCTCCACCCCACCTGAACCAAGATGAGGACACAGATGTTCTCAGGGGCTCCTCGGATTGGCAGCTCCCGTCCCCTCCACACGCCGGCCCTACTCACCGCCATCTGCACAAACGCAGCCATGGCCTGGCCTCTTGCACGCAAGCTGCGCCCGTGACAGGACACACGCGGGTGCCAGGGTTTCTGGAGGACTACACCGGCCAGGAAACTTTTCTCACCTCTGCCCCGGGGAAGAGAAGGAGCTGCCACCTCAATCCACAGGTAGGGGGTGGGGAGTGTGGGCCAGGCGCCAGCCTAGGATCCGAGAGCACAGCTAGGTGATGCCCCCCCACCCCCAGTCCCTGCTCTGGTGGCCAGTAGCTGGGCACGGGGCACTTCGCAGTGTCAAGTTCGTGAGCTGAGCCGGTAGGACTGTCCTAATCTATGGGGCCAAAAGCACTTTCCAGAGCAATCCTCGGCGAGAGTTTGCTGGGTTGTCCCCATCTTCCTTCCTAGACTCCGGTGTCCCTGGGGAGTCCTCTGAGAAGGCATTGGCCAAGGAAGTTTGGCATTGTGGAGACTCAGCAGCTGATTTCAAGGACAAAAACGCGGAGAAGAGGGTGATGAGGACCAGTTGGGATCGATGAGGAAAGTCTGTTGGTTCCGGGGGTGTGGGTGCCGGCTGGGAGACCTGGGGTTGAGAAGCCGGATGAGGGCTCGGGATGAACATACCGGGTGAGGACCCAGACGATGCTGCGTGACAAGGAAGCTGGAGGCGATGATACGAGGGAAGGTGGTGAAGGCCGGGAGCCATTCTGACCTGCGCTCCTGTTTTTCACAAGCACTGAGGGGCCTCCACATCTCCGGCCTCTGGCCCCTGGGAAGCAGGGGCCTCCACAGCCTCATCCTTGCTGCCCACCAGCGGCTCCTCCTCCCCGTTTAGGACGGGGGGCGGCCTGGCCTTCAGCTCCTCCAGCTCCAAGGAGCCCGGTTGCGACTTGCGTCTATCGAAGAAAGTGGTGAGTGTGGGCTGCCGGCCAGACGCTTCCCCCTCGGAGACCCCGGGGCCCTTCCCGCCCCCAGACCCGCCTGCTGCTGCTGTCAGGGCCTCCTCGTCAGACACCTGGGCCGGCCCAGCCCAGGCATCTACTACCCCGTTGCGCTTTCCTCCCCTGCTTAGTATCAGGGCCCCTGTCCTCCTCTTCTGCCGCCGGCGCCACAGCAGGAGTAGGGTCACAAGGATTGTGAACACCACCAGGGCCACAAGCACAGCCACCAGCAGGGTGCCATTTTTCTTGGGAACTAATGAGGGATGCCTACTAACTGTGCCTGTAGAAATGGGGGTTGCTTTTGCCGAGGAGGTGGGGAAGCCACTGGGCCCCTTAGGGCTCGCCAGAAAGCCAGTTGACATGGTGAGAGGGGTTACACTGGCTACATCAGAGGTCTTCAGAGAGCCAGTCGCCATGGTGGCAGAGGGTCCCCTGGCGACATCAGAGGTCTCCGGAGGGCCAGTGGCCATGGCGGAGGGTCCCCAGGTGACATCAGAGGTCTCCGGAGAGCCAGTCGTCATGGTGGCAGAGGGTCCCCAGGTGACATCAGAGGTCTCCGGAGGGCCAGTCGCCAGGGTGACATCAGAGGTCTCCGGAGGGCCAGTCGCCATGGTGGCGGAGGGCCCCCTGGTGACATCAGA
>NC_064815.1:17290510-17370315 GCF_023721935.1 Panthera uncia
GGAGGGCCAGTCGCCATGGTGGCGGAGGGCCCCCTGGTGACATCAGAGGTCTCCAGAGAGCCAGTTACCGTGGTTCCATCAGTCATAATGTGAAGTTCCAGAAAGTCTTCTAGTGATTGAGCATTAGTTTCCAGGTTTGATGACTTCTTGGTGGCAACTTCCCCAGAGACCGATGGCTCAGGTACATGGAGGTCACCACCGGCAGTAGTGGACGCCCCGAGAAAGAACACCTCATTGGCTGTATAGGAAGCTGAAGAAGGTGGGGAGATCTGGGGCCCGGTGCCGTTGCTCTCCTCGCGGACCCTGGCTGTTGCAGGACCGGGGGTCACTACGCTGAAGTTTGGGGGCTCAGAGAAAGTTGGGGTCAAAGAAGCAGAGGGTCTTGTGGGTGCAGACATCCCCAAAGTGGTCGCGATGTCCACAAGCTCTGTGTTCATCTCTTGGGTCCAGACGCCCCCAAAGAGGAGGAGAAGCAGGATCATTCCCATGGCCACAGGCGTGAGCAGGAGCAGAGACCTGAGGGAGGGGAAGTGGAGAGATACCAACACACAAAGCACTGAGGGGGAGAACCTGGCCGGGCCCTCCTCCCCGTCTGCCCACTTCCCTGCTAACTGCCAGGCCTAACTTGCGGCTTAACGGCTTTTTCCACCCTCGCTTTTACTATTATCAGAAAGAACAAGGGCACAGATGCTGGCCGCTCTGCCGTCAGCCCTGATCCGCGGGCTCCCTGAGCCCTGGCTGCTCGTGCTCCAGCGATGGCCAGCCCCCTGGCCCTCCCTGACTCCATTCAGCCCCGGAGGCTCCTGATCTTTTCCTGTCATCTACCAGGCCCTTTTCAAGCCACAGCACATCTCCCGCGGCCGCGAAGTCTCCCGCCCTGCCAGGCCGCGCCCCATACCAGCTCGCTTGATGAGGGCACAGGGCTGGGACCAGACCACTCCAACTCCTCCTGAGCCTGGGGCAGGACTGGGCAGATGGGCCCCAGGGGGAAAGGAAGTGGCCCTGGCTCCACCCACCCCACCCCGGCATCCTGCCCCACCCGCCCTGCTCCCACAGCTGCTGTGTGATGACAGCTCCATCACTCGCTCTTGCTGGGGTCTGAGATGATGCCAGGGGCTCTGGGGTCTTGGCTGAGGCAAGTGGGGTCACGGCGGGTGCCGGGGGGGAGGTCTGGAACGGGGACCTCGCTGGGAGCCGGGACGGCGAGGGGTGAGGCTGGCAGAGGGATGAGGGTCAGAGCCGGTGTGAGGCGAAGCCGTGCTCTAGAACAGGGGGTGCGGAGGAGGACATGAGAGGGGAGGGTGGCTTCCTTTGCATTTGTGGTTCCCAAGTTGCTAGGCCCAAACCCAGGGTAGCACCCTTTCCTGCCCCCGAGAGCAGGGTAGCACCCTTTCCTGCCCCGAGAGCTCCCCGGAACTACCAGGGTAAGAGGCCTCGGCTCTGGCTGGGGGGGCCGCGAAAGCCTTTGCAGACCGCGTGCAGTCCTGATGGGCTCTGGATGACATCTCAAGACTGGTGGCTTGGGGGGCCACCACGTGGGGTCCCAGTTGTGGGGTGCTTAACTAGACCAAGGTGGTTACGAAGCACTCATTCGTCATGATTTTATTTGGGGGGAAAATTAATAAAGATGTGGGAAGCTATATGGAAAACAGTCTGGAAAAATATGTACGGAGGCATTAACCAAGTTTCTTTGGATAGGTATGAGTAGGGGGTCCTTTATTTTCTTCTTTTGATAGTTGTTGTTTTCTGAATTTCCTCTAATTGTTTTCTTTTTCCTACTCCTTCTTCTTTTTGTGTGTGTATACACATATTTTTTTTACTTCTTTTATTTATTTATTTATTTGATTATTTCTGTTTCTCTCTTCTAATTTGTAAGCTTTGACTTTCTGCATGAGTGTGATTTTGGCTTTTTGCCTTTCTTTAAAAGAAAAAAAAATCAAAACCAGAGGTGCCTGGGTGGCTCAGTCGGTTAAACATCCGACCGGCTCAGGTCGTGATCTCCCGGTTCACGAGTTGGAACCCCGCATCGGGCTTTGTACTGACAGATCAGAACCTGGAGCCTGCTTTAGATTCTGCATCTCTCTCACCTTCTGCCCCTCTCCCACTCGTTCTCTCTCTAGCTCTCTCTCTCTCTCAAAAATAAATATTTTAAAAAATCAAAACCATGTTTATTTTTATGTATGTATGTATGTATTTATTTATTTATTTACTTTTTTGAGAGAGAGCATGCATGAGCAGGGTAGACAGGCAGAGAAAGAGAGAATCCCAAGCCGACTCCACTTTTCAGCACGGAGCCCTACATGGAACTCAATTTGATGACCCTGGGACCTGACCCAAAATCAAGAGTCAGACGCTCAGCTGACTAAGCCACCCAGGTGACCCCAAACTGATTTTTATGTTGTAAAAGTAATAGTATATGTACGTGATGAGTGATTGAACAGGTCCGTGTGAAGGCCTGGGGTTATATGCCACGCACAAGCTAAGGAGTTCGTCTGACACAGATACATGAGACACCTGGGTCCCAGACAGGGGAATCCATCACTCACAGCAGAGCAGGCAGGAGCATAATGTTTGCATCAGTTCCCCTCGCCCCCACGTCCCACAAGGGTGACACACAAGGGGCTTGCCCTGCCGCTAAGGAGCTCTGAGCTTGGGGCATTTCCCCCTGTTTGAGCAGGTGGTAAGCAAGCCTGCTCTTCAGGGCAACATTACTGTGTCCCTCACTCAGCCCAGAGAACAGCCCCAAGAAATGGCCCGGATGTAGAGCAGCTGGGACCTGTGTTCTTGGCATGCGAGCAGGAGTGCGCGGGGATGCTCAGCGCCCTGGCGGATTGCCTCTCCTGACAGGAGAGTGTAAGGAGGAAAAGCTCCAAACCCTGCCACCAGATAAACGTTCAGAGCAAAGTTGGGTGTTACATCTGTGCTTATGCAAGCATATATGCACGCATTTCATTACGTTACATCTTATTCTGCACACTGTTCTGCGCTTAACTGAACAGAAGAAGGAAGGAAAGGAGAAAAAAAAAGAAGAAGAAAGCCATTCCATTGTCAGACATTTAGGTTATTTTAACATTTTACTATGGCAAATAGAAAAGTACAAACAATTGGCTGAGAAGTACTTGGAGGTTAAATTTTTTTAAGTCGATTTATTTATCTTGAGAGAGAGAGAGCACGAGAAGGGAGGGGCAGGGAAAGAGGGAGACAGAATCCCAAGCAGACTCTGCACGGTCAGCACAGAGCCTGACACGGGGGGCTCAAACTCACGAACCGTGAGACCATGACCTGAGCTGAAACCAAGAGTTGGTCCCTTAACCGAGAGAGCCACCCAGGCGCCCAGGTTAAAATTTTCTTTCTTTCTTTCTTTCTTTCTTTCTTTCTTTCTTTCTTTTTTTTTATTCTAAAAAATCAACCAAAATATTTGTAAGACTACACAGAGACTCCCAGTTTCCGAATCTTTAAAACAATTGCTGAAGCACAATGCATTTTTGACAAAAATGTCATTTCAACCAAATTGCTGCTGACAAAGTTGGATGTTCCCCAGGCTCTATGCGGGGCCCCAGTTCCGGGGAGAGAAGAGAGAACCAGGCTGGGCCCGGGCTCTAGCCTGAAGCGCTCAAGAAACAGGGACCTATCTGAAAGACTGTAGATCCTGGGGTGGAGGGAGAGATCATGAAAATGTGAAAAAGACATCACAGAAGGGCATTACTTCGAAAATTCTGGTAGCAGCACTCTGCCAGGTACAGAACCAAAGGTTCTCTGTGCATGGTCCCAGCTGCTCCTCACAGCAAGCCCATTTTACAGGTGAGAAGGCCAAGTACAGAGACATTAAGTGACCTGTCCTAGAACAGGCCAGGCTCAGTGCCAAGCACTTCACATTTACATAGTATTTACTCTTCACAACAACCCTGTGAGATACCGATCATCACCCCTAATTCTGCAGGTGGAGAAACTAAGAAACAGAACAGTTCAGAGACTTGTCAAGGCTCAGGCAACCAGCAAGGGCTAGAGATGAGCTTCAAAACCAGGTTGGTCTAAGGACCCAAGGCCAAAGATAAGGATCTCCCAGGTAGTACCAGGGTCGGAAATTTAGTTACTGGGCTACATGCAGAGACATGTTTGTGTATAAATGATTCAAATAATAGAAGACCTGCTAAAATAAGGGCTAGAGTCAGCCTTGGGAAGCGCCTGGGAAAACTTCAGAGAAGCAATGTCTTCAAAAGCTGAAAGGAATGGGGACTCCGCTCCTTCCTTTATACCCTACATCTAATGTGTCTGTACATCCTGCGATCTCTACCTTCAAAATGGGGCCAGCACCTGAAACCCAGATCTTGGCTCCTAAATACCTCTCTCCTTGGAAAGGAACCAGGGCTCCTAAGAAAATGGCTGATTCCAAAGCCGGGGCAGGGAAAGCACAAGGTAAGCCTGGAATATCTTGTTGCATCAGGAAGTAAGGACATGCTCAAAGAATGATAGGAACGGGTCAAAGGGACAAGGAACTAGCTTGAAGGAGTTTCCCTGGGGCCAAAGCAGAGACACTTCGAGCATCAAAATGAATAAGTGTAGTGATCGATTAATGCACTGAATAAAGAAAGAACCCATGAGTTCATATGGCTCCTGAAACTACCAGAAAGACAGAGTGAAGGGGGAAGGGAGGAAGATGGGAGAGAGGAGGGAGAGTGGTAGGAAAGCTTTTCCAGTAGGAAAAGCTACTGGATCATTGTAGAAGGAATGTAGAGTTTTAAAATGACCAATCTACAGCCACCATATAACTGATTCAAGTAAGAATGAACTGTGGAGTAAAATTGGGGCAGCAGGGGCGGGGTGCATATATGATATTTTTACAGGCTTAAAATATCTCCCCACCAGATATATACACATTACGAAGGAAAATTAGCAACTTCACGGTGGAGAAATCTAGCAGACATCATCTTAACCAAATGATCGCACTTTTTTTTTTTAAGATTTTATTTTCAAGTAATCTCTATACCCAACACGGGGCTGAAACTCACAACCCCAAGATCAAAAGTCACTGCTTCACTGACTGAGCTAGCTAGGTGCTCCAACCAAGTGATCAAACTTAACATCACCAGTCATGGGGCAAACCAACATTGGGAGGCTCCAGATATGGTGCACTGAGAAGGACACAAAATCACATCTGTGGTAGTCCCAGCAACAATGCAGAACCTGATTGTTAAGAGACATCAGGCAAGGGGTGCCTGGCTGGCTTGGTCAGTTGAGCGTTCAACTCTTGATTTCAGTTCAGGTCATGATCCCAAGGTCATGATCCCAAGGTCATGAGCCCCACATCCAGCTCTGCTCTGAGCATGGAGTCTGATTGGAATCCTCAATCTCCCTCCCTCTGCCCCTCTCCCCTGCTCATGTTCTCTCTCTCTCTCTCTCTCTCTCAAATTACATTATATATATATATATATATATGGCAAATCAAATTGAGGGACATTTTATAAAATAACAGGCCTGTACTCTTCAAAAATGTCAGCATTGGGAAGGACAAAGAAAGCCTGAGACATTCTTCCAGATCTTGAAAGAGTGAAGAGATGTGACAACAAAACGCATTATGGATTGGACCCCGGAATCAGGGGGAAAAGTTGCTATCAAAGACACCATGGGAATAGTTGGCAAATCTGAATGCAGACTGTAGAGTAGATGGTAATATTGAATTCACATTCACTTTCCTGAACTTGATAAGTACATGCTGGTTACAACAGAGAATGTTGTAGTTTGCAGAAAATACATCGTCGAAGCACATAGGAGTGAAGGTGCACAATGCAGCAACTTCCTCTTAAACGATTACACACATTGGGGCGCCTGGGTGGCTTAGTTGGTTAAGCATCCAACTTCGGCTCAGGTCATGATCTCACAGTTTGTGAGTTTGAGCCCCACGTTGGACTCTGTGCTGACAGCTCGGAGCCTGGGTCCTGCTTCGGATTCTGTGTCTCCCTCTCTCTCTGCCCCTCCCCAACTTGTGCTCTATGTCTCTCAAAAAAATAAGTAAATGTAAAAAATTAAAATAAAACAAAAAATTTTAATAAAAAAATTTAAAAAACGATTCCACACAAATAACAGTAATAACAATAAAAGTAATAATGGAGAAGATAAAAATGAAGCGTATGTGTCAAAATGTTCACAGATAGTGGAGAAGCTCCTGGGTTGGTGAGCTGTGGGGATTCGAGGAGAGCCGTGCGCTCCCAGAAGGCACAGAAGCTCCACCCCCTTCCCTCATTGATGCCCTGTGCACCTCTTCCATGGGGCTGTTCCTATATTCTCATATATTTTAACATTTTCCTAGGCCATCATTTCCCTCATTTGTTTAGCACCTGCCCTGAGATTTGAGAAGACAACTATGGAATAAAAAAGCGAGAAAGAATGTCTTCCAAATCTTAATTCTCTACTCAGTTACTCATAAAAGAAGAGAAAGAAGTCTTTTTTTAAATGTTTATTTTATTTTTCCCACACACACACACACACACAGTGCGAATGGGGGAGGGGGAGGGGAAGGGGAAGAGGGAGACATAGAATCCGAAGCAGGCTCCAGGCTCTGAGCTGTCAGCACAGAGCCCAATGCAGGACTTGAACCCACACACCGCGAGATCTTGACCTGAGCTGAAGTCAGATGCTTAACCGACTGAGCCACCCAGGCCCCTGAAGAAGTCTTTTAATTAGTGGTCATTAACAAAAACGCTGGATGGGGTCATCACACTTCCCCAAGGGCAAGAACAAAAAATCCCAGAGGAGACTTCTGAGAACTACAAAGTTTTTATGATGTATCCAGATGCCATACTGAAAATGTAATTCTACCACCCGTCTATTATTCGCTTAGGCATACAGCAGGGGGACATGTTTTTTTGTTTTTAAAGTTCGTTTATTTATTTTGAGAGAGAGAAAGAGAGAGAGAGAGAGAGAGAACGCTTGGGGCTTGATCTCAGGTACAGTGAGATCATGACCAGAGCCAAAATCAAGAGTCAGATGCCTGGGTGGTTCAGTTAAGTATCTGACTTTTGATTTCAGCTCAGGTCATGATCTCACGTTTCATGAGTTCAAGCCTGCTTAAGGTTCTCTCTCTCCCTCTCTCTCTGTCCCTCCCCTACTCATGCTCTCTCTCTCTTTCTCAAAATAAATAAGCTTAAAAAAAAAAAGACACTTAACCCACTGAGCCACCCAGGCGCCCCTAAAATTTTTTATTTTTAAGTAATCTCTTCGCCCAGTGTGGATCTCAAACCTATGACCCCCATATCAAGAGTTGCACACTCCAGCAACTAGGCCGGCTAGGTGGCCCCAAAATTTTGAAAATAAAACAACACAGAAAGATCCAGAGTCTGCCTACTCTCCTCATCACCACTACCCCCTGGTCCAAACCTCTCCTACTCTCACCCGGTACATGCACCAGTCTCCTTCCCTGTGACCTCATCCTCCTTTGGAGCTCTCTTTCCAACAGAACAGCCAGAGGGCCCCAGATCACACATCTGATCCTACCCTTCAGCTGCTCTACACCTGAAGACAGTGCCCACCGCCTCAAGTCCCCAGAATGGCCAACGAGGCCATACATGATCTGCCCCTCCCCCCCTCCCCCCCTCCCTCCCTCCCTCTCCTGCCCTTATTCCCCCTGCTCCTACCACCAAGGCCTCCATTTGTTTCTGAAAAATGTGAGCCTTGGGGCCTTGGTGCTGTCATGGCCCCACCTGGAAGGCTCTTCACCCAGATATCTAGATGGCTCCTTTTTTCATAGATTGGGGTTTTTGTTTTGTTTGCTTATTTTGTTGCTATGGTTGGTTGGTTGTTTTTTTTTCCTCACAAGTTTTTGCTCAAATAATAGCTTCTGGCTCTGTCTGGCCACCCTATTCAAATTGTGCCCACCCCCTGGTCTGCACCCCCCCATTTCCGCCCCCCACACGTTTCTCTCCACAGCACTTCTCACCTTCTCGAATGCTGTATCTTCTACTTCCCTATCTTGTTTCTGGCTGGCTGGCCCTACCAGCACGTGAGCTCTGTGACGGTGCAAGGTGTTTCTGTCTGCTGTCCCGGCAGACCCTGGAAGGTGCTTCGTACACAGTAGGCGCTAGGGTGATGCAAAGTTCTCCAGCCCAGAGAAAGAGAGGGTGTCCTGCAGGGCAGAACGGGGTGAGGTAGGGGTGGGGGTTGCGGGCATTCGAAGGGTCTGGATCTGCGACCACCCCCGCCCAGCCCGCAGACATCCAGGAGGTCATCCCGGGTCATCAGAGGGTTTCAGGCTTCCAAGTGACTCGAGCAACTTGTGTTCTATGAAGATAAGCTCTTCCCTCCCAGCCCCTTCCTCACCAGTGTTTGGGCTTGCAGTTCCGACCTTCTGCAGGGCTCTGAGGGGCCGTTTGCAGCCAGACACCACAGCAGATAGGAGCTGGCACCAGAGAGCCTGCCCCTCCCTGCTCCTAAGCTAGGCGCCAGGGGAGCCACAGAAGAGCGGACGGGACACTGGCACTGAGCTGCATTGCCTCCTCTGTGTGCGGCCTAGGGTCGGTGATTTCATCCCCTCTGCCTCAGTTTCTTCATCTGTAAAATAGGGATAACATTCTATAATTGCACCAAGACCCATTAAATACCTAGGAATAAACCCAACCAAAGAGGTGAAAAGCTACACATTGAAAACTATACAGAAAGCTTATGAAAGAAATTGAAGAAGACACGAAACAATGGAAAAAGGTTCCATACAGTTTCTTCATCTGTAAAATAGGGCTAATAACCATTTACAATTGCACCAACACCCATAAAATACCCAGGAATAAACCCAACCAAAGAGGTGAAAAGCTACACATTGAAAACTATACAGAAAGCTTATGAAAGAAATTGAAGAAGACACGAGAAAATGGAAAAAGTTCCATGCTCCTGGACTGGAAAACAAATATTGTTAAAATGTCGATACTACCCAAAGCAATCTACATATTCAATACAATCCCTATCAAAATAGCACAAGCATTCTTCACAGAGCTAGAACAAACAATCCTAAAATTTATATGGAACCAGGGGCACCTGGGTGGCTCAGTCGGCTAAGTGTCTGACTTCGGCTCAGGTCATGATCTTGTGGTCTGTGAGTTCAAGCCCCACATCGGGCTCTGTGCTGGTAGCTCAGAGCCTGGAGCCTGATTTGGATTCTGTCTCTCTGCCCCTCTTCCGCTTGTGCTAGCTCTCTCTGTCTCTTTCAAAAATAAATAAACATTAAAACAATAATAAAACTTGTATGGAACCAGAAAAGACCCTGAATAGCCAAAGCAACCCTGAAAAAGAAAACCAAAGCTGGAGGCATCAGAATCCCGGACTTCAAGCTGTATTACAAATCTGTAATCATCAAGGCAGTATGGTGTTGGCACAAAAACAGATACTGAGATCAATGGCACAGAATAGAGAACCCAGAAATGGACCCAGAAACATACGGCCAACTAATCTTTGACCAAGCAGGAAAGAATATCCAATGAAATAAAGACAGTCTCTTCAGCAAGTGGGGCTGGGAAAACTGGACAGCGACACATGGAAAAATGAACCTGGACCGCTTTCTTACACCAGACACAAAAGTCAACTCAAAATGGATGAAAGACCTAAATGTAAGACAGGAAGCCATCAAAATCCTCGAGGAGAAAGCAGGCAAAAACCTCTTTGATCTTTCCCGCAGCAACTTCTCACTCAACACGTGTCTGGAGGCATGGGAAACAAAAGCAGAAATGAACTATTGGGACCTCATCAAAATAGAAACCTTCTGCACAGCCAATCAGCAAAACTAAAAGGCAACCAACGGAATGGGAGAAGATATTTGCAAATGACGTATCAGATAAAGAGTTAGTATCCAAAATCTATAAAGAACTTCCCAAACTCAACTCCCAAAAAACAAATAATCCAGTGAAGAAATGGGCAAAAGACACGGATAGACACTTCTCCAAAGAAGACATGCAGATGGCCAACTGACACGTGAAGAAATGCCCAACATCACTCTTCATCAGGGAAACACAAATTGAAACCACAATGAGATACCACCTCGCACCTGTCAGATGGCTAACATTAACTCAGGCAACAACAGATGTTGACGAGGATGCAGAGAAAGAGGATCTCTTTTGCACTGTTGGTGGGAATGCAAGCTGGGAAAACAGTATGAAGGTTCCTCAAAAAACTAAAAACAGAACTACCCTAAGACCCAGCAATTGTACTGCTAGGGATACGGGTGTGCTGTTTTGAAGGGGCACATGTACCCCAATGTTCATAGAAGTGCTATCGACAACAGCCAAAGTATGGAAAGAGCCCAAATGTCATCGACAGATGAATGGATAAAGAAGATGTGGAATCTATATACAATGGAGTATTAGTCGGCAATCAAAAAAGAATGAAATCTTGCCATTTGCAACTACGTGGATGGAACTGGAGGGTATTATGCTGAGCGAAATTAGCCAGTCAGAGAAAGACCAATGTCATATGACTTCACTCATATGTGGAATTTAAGATACAAAACAGATGAACATAAGGGAAGGGAAGCAAAAATAATATAAAAACAAGGAGCAGGACAAAACATAAGAGACTCTTAAATATAGAGAACAAACTGAGGGTTGCTGGAGGGGTTGGGGTGGGGGGATGGGCTAAATGGGGAAGGGGCGTTAAGGAGACACTTGTTGGGATGAGCACTGGGTGTTATCCACAGGGGATGATGAATCACAGGAATCTATTCCTGAAGTCATAATTGCACTACATGCTAACTAACTTGAATGTCAATAAAAAATGAATAAATAAGTAAGTAAATACATTTTAAAAAATAAATACAATACAATAGGGAAAATAATACTATTTTTCAAAGTTCTTGGGGGGATTAAATTAGATCGTGTGGGGCCCTTCATCAGAACCTAATGCCTAATAGCTGACGTAATAAGAAACGAGTTAAGTGCCATTCTGATCTTCCACATCAGACTCCAGGGCTACAGGATTTGGACTTGCTTTGGGGCCTGGGGCCCTTTCTTCCCATCTATCACCCTGTCCAGGAACGGGACAGGCAGACATCCCTGTCCTCCAAGGAATTTCCATTTAGCCAGAGAGAGGTTTACGTACTAATTTATTCACTGAACACAACTGCTTTTTAAATTTTTATACAAGGGGCACTTGGGTGGCTCAGTTCTTCAAGCATCTGACTTCGGCTCAGGTCATGATTTCAAGGTTCGTGGGTTTGAGCCCCGCATCAGGCTCTGTGCTGACAGCTCAGAGCCTGGAGCCTGTTTCAGATTCTGTGTCTCCCTCTCGCTCTACCCATCCCCTGCTCACATTCTCTCTCTCAAAACAAATAAACATTAAAAAAATTTTTTTTTAATTTTTATCCAAGTAATGATATTATAAGTACAGAGGATTTATCACGAATGGCAATCCTCCTCCCCTTTCCTTGCCAAGTCATGGTCCTGGAAAAAAAAAATTTTTTTTAATGCTTTTAACTTATTCTGGTCTCAGTTCTTCTGATGGGTACATATCCCTAAACAGCATGCTAATTCAACTATTTCTTAATGTATCCGTTTTGCCTGAATCTACGGGCTTCCAGCTTAATAGATGAACATTTGACCCACTGGCCCTGTCTCACTTCCCAGGTTTCCTACATCCTTCTCTTTAGGCCCTTTGTAACTGTAACTAAAGTTGTTTTTTGTTACTTTATTTTTTTTTAATTTTTTAAAAATGTTTTTTAGTTTTAGTTTTTTGTTTTTTTTTTTTTTTTTGAGACAGAGAGAGACAGAGCATGAGCAGAAGAGGGGCAGAGAGAGAGAGAGGGAGACACAGAACCCGAAGCAGGCTCCAGGCTCCGAGCTGTCAGCACAGAGCCTGACGCAGGGCTCGAACCCACAGACTGTGAGATCATGCTCTGAGCCGAAGTCGGACGCTCAACTGACCGAGCCACCCAGCTGCCCCTGCTTTTTGTTACTTTAAATAACAGCTGGCCATGGTCATTGGGGGTATCAGTTAAGCTCAGAGGCACAGTGGTTCAGGGAGTAGACTCTGGGACCAGATGTCCTGAGTCAGATCCGGGCTCAGCTCCTGACTGAGAGTGTGAGACTCTGGGCAACAGATGTGGCCTTCCCGTGTCTGAGGCTGCTCAGCCACGAGAAGAGGCTAACAACAACAGCATCTGGCAGACGGCCTTGTCCTGAGGATTAAATGAGCGCGGACGGGGCTCGGAACACCACCAGAGCCTCTAACCGCCTGTACGCGGTGTCCACGTTGGCTGTAACAAATCCTCCGTTGTCACTTTGTGGCTTCCCTGCCTTTAGCTCTCTTCTGCCCAGTTTCTGTTACGCGTACATTTACTTTGATAACGCTCTGGGTAGGGGGCAGGTGGCTCAGTCGGTTGAGCTTCCGACTCTTGATTTTGGCTCAGGTTGTCATCCCAAGGTCGTGGGATTGAGCCCCACGGTGGGCTCCAGGGCGGAGCCTGCTTCAGAGTCTCTCTCTCCCTCTGCCCCTCTTCCTCCCTCTCTGAAATTAAAAAAAAAAAAAACAAAACTATTTATAAAGATCTGGGTAGATTATACTTGCATTCTCTTCTTTGCATGGTCTAGAGCTATACTGTCCCATGTAGCAGTCACTAGCCACATGGGGCTATCTGCATTTCGATCAATTAAAATTAAATAAGATTTAAAATTCATGTCCTCCATTGCAACTAACCAGCTACATTTCACATACTCAAAAACCGTATGTAGCTCGTGGTTACCTTACTGGATAGCACCTCAGCAGAATATATGCATCGTCTCAGTAGACTATTTACATCGTCTCAGTAGAATATTTGCCTCATCTCACTGGCTCGTCCAGAATTTGAGTCTAACAGTGAAAAACTATCAGTTGTCTTTCCTTTTAAAGATTACATAATTTTGTTCAGTGCGCAACCAACACTTTACTGTGATTATCTCCCCTAACTCATACATCTTTTAATTTTTCCCAGAGTTTCTAATTGCTTCTCATAATTCCTTGTTCCAAGAGGCTTCCTTGCCCCCCTGCTCCTCCCTATTGCTACACAGCTTTATCCTAGAACCAGTGGTATTGTGCTCCCAGGTGGGGTCCCCTATTTCCTGCACCCCACATCCTCCTCTTTCTAGGTTTAGCCCCTCATTTTTGCTGGAGCATATCCTCAAGTCATTTTCTAATAAAGGGGACTTCTTAAGAAGAAGGTAAACTTTCTGATTAATCTTTCACCTTCATAGGTCTTTATTTCATTCTTACACCTGCTGATATAGAATGCTAGGCTAGGGGCACCTAGGTGGCTCAGTCGGTTAAGAATGCCAGGCTAAAAATTATTTCCTTAGAACCTAGAAGCATTATCTTCTTTTCTTCTAGGATCTGGATACTTGATTTTGCTGATGAATAGTTTGATGCTAATCCAAGAGTTTTTCTCAAAAAAAAAAAGGGGGGGAGGAGGATTTGAAAATTCAGCCTCTGCGTTAGAAAGCCCTACTCCAGTAAGCAAGGCCCCAATTAGTGTTTTATTAGCTTACTCTGAATGCTGAAAGGACTTTAAAGAAATACCAGATATTCAAAGAAGCGCTGCAAGGTGAAAAGAAAGCACCAAAATGAAACAGCCTCAGCAACCATTCTGCCTCCCTCCTTCCTAACAGAACCCCAATTTGTTCAGAAGCCCACTCTCCGTGCACATCAGGGGTACTGACCCCTCCTTCAGCTCCCAAAGAAAGTCTGATTAGAGGCTCTTGAATGGCTCAGTTGGTAGACTGTGCAACTCTTGATCTCAGGGTTACAAGTTTGAGCCCCATGTTGGGTGTAGAGATTACTTAAAAAGAAATAAATTAACTAAGATTTTAAATATTTTAATGTTTATTTTTTTTGAGAGAGAGAGAGACAGAGACAGAGCACGAGTGGGAGAGGGGCAGAGAGAGAGGGAGGCACAGAATCCAAAGCAGACTCCAGGCTCTGAGCTGTTAGCACAGAGCCGGCACAGGGCTCGAACTCATAAACCGTAATGAGATCATGGCTTGAGCTGAAGTCAGACACTTAACTGACTGAGCCGCCTAGGCGCCCCTAATTAATATCTAAAAAAAGAAAGTCTGGGGCGCCAGGGTGACTCAGTCGGTTAAGCATCCGACTTCAGCTCAGGTCACGATCTCGCGGTCTGTGAGTTCGAGCCCCGCGTCGGGCTCTGGGCTGATGGCTCAGAGCCTGGGGCTTGCTTCCGATTCTGTGTCTCCCTCTCTCTCTGCCCCTCCCCTGTTCATGCTCTGTCTCTCTCTGTCTCAAAAATAAATAAACGTTTGGGGCGCCTGGGTGGCACAGTCGGTTAAGCGTCCGACTTCAGCCGGGTCACGATCTCGCGGTCCGTGAGTTCGAGCCCCGCGTCAGGCTCTGGGCTGATGGCTCGGAGCCTGGAGCCTGTTTCCGATTCTGTGTCTCCCTCTCTCTCTGCCCCTCCCCCGTTCATGCTCTGTCTCTCTCTGTCCCAAAAATAAATAAAAAAACGTTGAAAAAAAATTATAAAAAAAATAATAAATAAATAAATAAATAAACGTTAAAAAATTTTATAAAAAATAAAAAAAGAATAAAAAAAGAAAGTCTGATTAATCTACAGGAACTACCCTCACCTTTGCCCATGATTGGAAAGGGAAATGTAACCCGATTCTAGCCCACTAAACTGAAAGAAGGGAAGCTTCTTGGGAAGTTTTTCCTTCCTTCCTTCCTTTTTTTTTTTTTTAACTTTTGTTTAAATGTTTATGTATTTATTTTGAGAGAGAGAGAGACAGAGACAGAGAAAGAGAGAAAGAGAGAGGGGATCCCAGGTAGGCTCCATGCTGTCAGCACACAGAGCCCAACACGGGGCTTGATCCCACAAACGGTGAGATCATGACCTGAGCTGAAACCAAGAGTCAGATGCTCAACAGAATGAGCCATCCACGTGCCCCAGAAAGCTCTTCCTTACTTTTAAAAGAAAACCAGGGCACTGACTTCTCTCTCCCTCTAGACATGATTAAGGACACATCCAACAGCTCTGAAAGGAACCAACACTAGGATGATGACAGTGTTGTGAGTGGCAGGGCAGGGAGACAGCATGGGATCCCTGAGGCATTGTAAGAGGTAGGTCAGTGAGCCCTGAATACCACCTGTCCCTTTCTGTGGTCTTCCTAGTAGTTGGATCTTCAGTTTTTTGTAGTTAAGAGCATCATAAGTATATAAACAAAATGAAAAATAACCTTTGAGGAAACAGAAGTTGAAAGGAAGGAAGGAAGGAAGGAAGGAAGGAAGATCTGATATTCTTGGAGAATTTTGAGAAGATATTGCTTCCTTAAAATAAGAACAGGATGCTATGAAAAATAAATAGAGTACAAGACTGAATTCTTAGAAATTAAAACTGTGAGGGGCGCCTGGGTGGCTCAGTCGGATAGGTGTCCAATTTCGGCTCAGGTCATGATCTCATGGTCTGTGAGTTCGAGCCCCACATTGGGCTCTGTGCTAACAGCTCAGAGCCTGGAGCCTGCTTCAGATTCTGTGTCTCCCTCTCTCTCTCTGCCCCTCCCCAGCTTGCATTCTCACTCTCTCAGAAATAAATAAACATAAATTAAAAAAAAAGAAATTAAAACTGTGATACTGAATTATAAAAGTGCTAGAATATAAGATCAAGAAGGGCACCTGACTGACTCAGTCAGTAGAGTATGTGACTCTTGATTTTGGTTGTGAGTTCAAGCTCCATACTGGGTGTAGAGATTACTTAAAAATAAAAACTCCTTGGTGTTATGTCCCGTATTCTTCTGGCCTGTGCCAGTAAATCCCTTCTTGCTTTTAATAAATACATGCATACATACATACATACAATACAATCAAGAACTATCCCGGGATGCCTGGGTGGTTTGGTCTGTTGAGCTTCCGACTTTTTTTATTTTTATTTTTTTCATCTTTATTTATTTTTGAGAGAGAGACAGAGTGTGAGCAGGGAAGGAGCAGAGAGAAAGACACAGAATCGGAAGCAGGCTCTAGGCCCCAAGCTGTCAGCACAGAGCCCAACACAGGGCTCGAACTCAAACTGCGAGATTATGACCTGAGCGGAAGTCGGACGCTCAACTGACTGAGCCACCCAGGCGCCCTGAGCATCGACTCTTGATTTCAGCTCAGGTCGTGATCCCAGGGTTGTAGGATCAAGCCCCCCATCAGGCTCCATGCTGAACATGGACCCTGCTTAAGATTCTCTCTCTCTCTCTCTCTCTCTCTCTCTCTCTCTCCCTCTGCCCCTCTCCCTCACTCACACTCTCACTCTCTCTCTCTAAAATAAAAAAAAAATTAAAAAAAAGAAACTATCCTAGAAAATAACCCCCCCCCCCAAAAGTAGAAGGTGGAGGAGAAAATATGAGAGACAACATGTAAGGCCACATTATTTCAGGTAAATCTATGTGCTCTAACAAAGAGATCCAGTAGGGTAGCCAAAAGAACAAAGTAGATTATTTATCTTTAATGAAACAAGTCCAAGTTAAGTGGTGGTGGTTGGTGACACAGCTCTGTACCTCGCATCATTCAGGGACCAGACTCCTTCCTAGCATTTTTCTGCCGTCCACTGTTGCAGAGATAAATCTCCTGTCTTGATGAAAAGAGAGTATGGAGGAGGCATGCTTTGCCCACCTTCTTAGACTTATGCCTAGAAGTCTTAAACATCAATTTCAAAATATTCTGTTGGTGAAAACTCAGTTGGATGATCATATCTAACTGCAAGGAAGGCTGGGAAATGTAGTTCAGCCGTGTTCCCAGTGGGAGAGGGGATGACTGGATTTTGGTAGACAATGAGTAGTGCTCGCCACAGAGACACAGTCGGTCAATCCAAGAGGTTCAAGCCAACCACACCAGGAAGAGAGAACCAAAAGAAAAAAAAAAAAAGGAAAGGGGTAATTATTCGAGAAATAACATAAGATACTCATTTAGCTGAAAAAATGCATCTTCAGACTCAAATGCCCATTCCAATAAAAGACTGGTTAAATTTACTCCTATGTATTTTATTCCTTTTGACTCCATTTATTCTTTTGGGGGGGGGGTTGGGGGAGAACAAGCGAGGGAGAAGGGCAGAGGGAGAGAAAATCTTAAGCAGGCTCCTCCCTCAGCATGGAGCCTGACACAGGGTTTGATCTCACAACTGTGAGATTATGACCTGAGCTGAGATCAAGAGTCAGATCCTTAACTGACTGAGCCACCCAGGTGACCCACAATTTATTCTTTTTGCTACAGACTGAAATGCCTGCCCAATAAAAGAAGACTCATGCCCAGACATTTCACAATCCCAAAGACGCCACGTATGACTTACATCTCTCCTAAGGAATAGGAGGCAGTTGAGTCCAAAGCACATAGATGAAATCAGAAATGAAAAGGAGACATTACAACTGATACTACAGAAGTACAAAAGCTCTTGAGAGACTACTATGAACAATTACATGCCAACAAATTGGAAAACCTAGAGAAAAGGGATAAATTCCTAGAAATATAAAAACTACCAAGATTGAATGGTGAAGAAATAAAAAACCTGAACAGACTGATCACCAGAAGGAGATTGAATCAGTAATCAAAAACCTCCCAACAAACCAAAGTCCAGGATCAGATGCCTTCACTCCTGAATTCAACCAAGCATTTAAAGAAGAATTAATACCAATCATTCTCAAGCTCTTCTGAAAAATAGAAGTGGAAAGAATACTTCCAAACTCATTTTACAAGGCCAGAATTACCCCAATACCAAAATCAGACAAGGACACTACAAGAAAAGAAAATTAGAGGCCAATATCCCTGATGAACATAGACAAAAAAATTCACAACAAAATATTAGCAAACTGAATTCAATAATACAATAAAAGGATCATACACCATCCTCAAGTGGGATTTATTCCTAAAACCCTCTATTTGCAGATGACATGATATTATATGTAGAAAATACCACAGGCACCTGGGTGGTTCAGTCGTTTGGGCATCTGGCTATTGATTTTGTCTCAGGTTATGATCTCATGGTCATGAGATCAAGCCCTGCATTGGGCTCCACGTCAGGTGTGGAGCTTACTTGGGATTCTCTCTCTCCCCACCTCTCTCTTCCCCTTCCCCCCTCTCTCTCTCTCTCTCTCTCAAAATAAATAAAATTTTTAAATTTTAAAAAAGAAAATACTAAAGACCACCAAAAAGCTGTTAGAACTCATAAATGAATTCAGTAAAGCTGCAGGATACAAAATCAATAACAAAACTCAGTTGTGTTTCTTTTTTTTAGTATTTATTTTGAGAGAAAGAGCATGTGCATGAGTGGGGGAGGGCAGAGAGAAGAGAAAGAGAGAGAGAAAGAGAGAGAGAGCAAGAGAAAGAATCCCAAGCAGGTTCCACACAGTCAGCTCAGAACCGGACGTGGGACTCAATCCCACAAACTGCAAGATCATGACCTGAGCTGAAATCAAGAGTCTGATGCTCACGAACTGAACCACCCAGACACCCTAAATCAGTTGTACTTCTATACACTAACAATGAATTATCAGAATCAGAAATTAAGAAAACAATCCTATGTACAATTGCATCAAAAAGAATTAAATGCATAGGAATAAATTTAACAAAGCAGGTGAAAGACCTCTACACCGAAAACTATAAGACATTGATGAAGGAAATTGAAGATGACACAAATAAATGAAAAACAGGGGCGCCTGGGTGGCTCAGTCAGTTAAACATCCGACTTTGGCTCAGGTCATGATCTAATGCTCACGGGTTCGAGCCCCACATCAGGCTCTGTGTTGACAGCTCAGAGCCTGGAGCCTGCTTCAGATTCTGCGTCTCCCTCTCCCTGCCCCTCCCCTGCCCACACTCTGTCTCTCTCCCTCTCTCAAAAATAAGCATTAAAAATTTTTTAGTAAAAAAAATAAATGGAAAAACAGTCCATGTTCATGGATTGGAAGAATTAATATTGTTAAAATGTCCATACTACCCAAAGCAATCAACAGATTCAATAATCACATTGAAACAATTTCAGTGGCCTTTTTCACTGAATTAGAACAAAGAATCCTAAAATTTGTATGGAACCACAAAAGACCCCAAATTGCTAAAGCAACCTTGAGATAGAAGAACAAAGCTGAAGGTATTGCGTCATGCTTCCTGATTTCAAACAAAGCTGTAGTAATCAAAATTATATGATATTGGCAGAAAAACAGAGACACAGACCAGCTGAACAGAATAGAGAATCTAGAAGTAAACCCACACACATATGGTCAATTCACTTATGACAAAGAAGCCAGAATATACAAATGAGGAAAGGATAGTCTCTTCAATGAATGGTATTGGGAAAACTGGACGGCCACATTAAAAAGGAAAAATAGGGGCACCCAGGTGGTTCAGTCAGTTGAGCGTCCAACTCTTGATTTCGGCTCAGATTATGATCTCATGGTTTGTGAGATCGAGCCCCACTTCTGGCCCTGTGCTGACAGAATGAAGCCTGCTTGGGATTCTCTCTTTCCATCTCTCTCTGCCCCTTCCCCACTCATGTGTGTGGGTGCTCTCTCTCTCTTTCTCTCTCTCAAAATAAATAAATAAACATTAAAAAAAGGATTCTCTCCAAGAAAGAAAGAAAGTAGACCCTGATCTTATACCATACACAAAAATAAACTCAAGGGGCACCTGGGTGGCTGAGTCCATTCTGACTTCAGCTCAAGTCATGGTCTCAACAGCTTGTGGGTTTGAGCTCTGCGTTGGGCTCTGTGCTGACAGCTCAGAGCCTGGAGCCTGCTTTGGATTCTGTGTCTCCCTTTCTTTCTGCCCCTCCCCTGCTTGCACTCTGTGTGTGTGTGTGTCTCTCTCTATCTCTCAAAAATAAACATTTAAAAAACTTTTAATTAAAAAATAATAAAATCAATCCAAATGGATGAAAGATTTGAACATAAGACCCAAAATCGTAAAATTGTTAGAAGAAAATAGAGAGGGTAAGCTCCTTGATGTGGGTCTTGGTGAAGTTATTTTGGATTTGACAACAAAAGCAAACATAAACAACTGGAACCACATCAAAAAGCAGAACTGGGTGGCTCAGTGAGTTAAGCATCTGACTTCGGCTCAGATCATGATCTCATGGTTCATGGGTTTAAGCCCTGCATCAGGCTGTCTGTTGTCAGCATGGAGCCTGCTTCGGATCTGCTGACCCCTCTCTCTCTGACCTGGCCTCTCTCTGTCCCTCCTTCTCTCTCTTGCTCTCAAAAATAAACATTTAAAAAATTTTTTAAATTTAAAAAAATAAAGAACTCATACAACTCAATAACAAAAATAATTCAATTAAAAATGAGCAGAGGAGGACCACTTCTCAGTGGCTCAGTCTGTAGAGCAAGCAACTCTTGATCTCAGGGTCATGAGTTCAAGCCCCACATTGGGTGTGGAGCCTACTTAAAAAAATGGACAGAGGATCTGAATGGACATTTTCCCAAAGAACGCATACAGATGGCCAACAGATTCATAAAAATGTGTTCAACATCACTAATCATCAAGGAAATACAATACAAGTCAAAACCACAATGAGATATCACCTTGCACCTGTTAGAATGGCTACGATAAAAAACAAAAACAAAAACAAGAATTAACAAATGTTTGTAAGGATGTGAAGAAAAGAGAACACTTGTGTGCCATTGGTGGAAATGTAAATTGGTGAAGCCACTATGAAAAACAGTACGGAGATTTCTCAAAAACCTAAAAACTGATGAGTTATCATGTGATTCACCAACTCTACTTCTGGGTATTGAGCTGAAGGAAATGAAGACACTAATTTTAAAAGATATCTTCAATGCCATGTTTATTGGAGCGTTATTTACAATAGGCAAGACATGGAACCAACCTAAGTGTCTGTCCATCAATGGATGAATGGGGGAAAAAAGTGCTATATGTGTAACACACACACACACACACACACACACACACACACATCCACACACACAGGAATATTATTTAGCCATAAAAAAGAAGGAAATCTTACCATTTGTGGCCACATGGTTGGACCTTGAGGGCATTATGCTAAGTGAAATAAGTCAGGCAGAGAAAGACAAATACTATACGGTCTCACGTATAGGTGGACTCTAAAACAAAACAAAACAATGAATTCATTGATACAGAGACCAGATGGGTGGTTGCCAGAGGTGGGGACAGGCGGGAGCAGGCAAAATGGGTGCAGGGGGTCAAAAGGTACAGCCTTCCAGTTATAAAATAAGTCCTAGGATATAATGTACAGCTTGATGACTATAGTTCATAATGCCGTATTGTTTATTTGAAAGTTGGTTAGAGGGGCGTCTGAGTGGCTCAGTCGGTTAAGTGTCTGACTTCAGCTCAGGTCATGATCTCAAGGTTTGTGGGTTCAAGCCCCATGTCGGGCTCTGTGCTGACAGCTCAGAGCCTGGAGCCTGCTTCGGATTCTGTGTCTCTCTCTCTCTCTGTCCCTCTCCCACTCGCACTCTGTCTCTGTCTCTCTCAAAAATAAAATTAAAACATTAAAAAAAAAGAAGAAAGTTGATTAGAGAGTAAATACTGGAAGTTCTCATCATAAGAAAAAAATGTTTGTAGCTACGTGTCACAATAGATCTTAAGTGGACATATTGTGGTGGTTTCACAATATATACAAATATTGACTGACATATCATATCGATACAAATTATGCTGCATACCTCAAACTAATATAAAATTGTATGTCACATTTGCTTTAATTAAAAAAAAGAATATACACGATGAGGTTAATGAGAAAAAAAACCCAAGCCTAGTAAAAGGCTCATAGAGGGACCAACTTCACATTTGACTGGGAGCTTCCTGGGACTAACCCAAGAAGGGACAATTTACATGATGAGAGGGCTTAATCAAAAAGGAGGAAAGACAGTAGTTAGTTCCTCAGAGAAGTCCAGTGTTTTCCTAGTACTCACTTCTAAAATTAGTTTTTGGGGTGCCTGGGTGGCTCAGCTGGTTGAGTGTCGGACTCTTGACTTTGACTCAGGTCACGATCTCACGGTTTGTGGGTTTGAGCCCCACATCAGGCTCTGCGCTGACAGCATGGAGCCTGCTTGGGATTTTCTCCCTTTCTTCTGCCCCTCTCCCACTCGCACTCTCTCTCTCTCTTTCTCAAATTAATTAAATTTAAAAAAAAATAAAAATAGTTTTCATGTGAGAACATACTTCAATTGCCAGTTGATGTCATGGTTGTAATGGCCGATGGACAACGCATCAGTAGTAAGGGCCCGGGTCTTGGAGTCAGACAAACTAGCTCGCAGGCGACTCCACCAGTCAAAACTGTGCACCAGGCACCTTCCCCGGGCCTCAGTCTTCCTGCCCTTTAAAATGGAAATAAAGGATCTACGTCACAATATTTGTTCATTTATTTCACAAATATTTGTTGAATACTAACCATGTGTCGGGCATAGGATATAGTAATGAACCAAATAAAGTGCCACTCATGTGTCTTCCTGGAGGTGACCTTCTCCTGAGGTGAGTCAGACTCTAGAAAAATCCATACTATTAGGTATTATGGAGGAACATAAAGCAGTAAAGGGGTGCTATTCTATAGGAAAGCCTCTTTCTCAGACAGAGAGGTGTCAGGGTGACATCGGGGCAGAGACCTGTGGGCAGTGGGGGCCCCAACCATGTGATCCCTGGGGAAGGGAATTCCAGGGGAGGACAATGCCAAGTCGGAGGCCTTTTTCAAAACTGGGTCATGCTTGGTGTCCTCTGAGGACCCAGGGGAGGCCAGTGTGGCTTGAGCAGGGCATACCACAGATCGAGGGTAGGAGGGGGAGGTCAGAGAGGAAACAGGGCCATATCCTGTGAGGTGATCTCTTTTTCTTTTAAGTTTGTTTACTTGTTTTGAGAAGAGAGATAGAGAGGGCACACAGGCATGAGCAGGGGAGAAGCAGAGAGAATCCCAGGTAGGCTGCGCACCAATGCCAGGCTCAAACTCATGAAACATGAGATGAAACCAAGAGCCAGCCGCTTGACAGACTGAGCCAACAAGCCCCCCTCCCCTCCGTGAGGTGATCTTAAGGACTTTTGCTCTGAGTCAAAGGAGACCTGTTGATAGGCTCCATCTTTGAAAAGGCCCCCTCTGGCTGCTGCAGGGTGTGGAGGGGGACACCATGGGAGCAGGGGGCCAGTGAGGAGGCTCCTGCACTGACCAGGAGAGAGACCACCAGGTCCAAACCAGGATGATGGGGGGTGTGGAGATAAGTGGTCAGTTGCCGAACGTCTTTTGAGGTACAAGCAACAGGGTCATTTTTAACATAATGGATATGCGGGTGCACGAGAGATGATCAAGGACAACACCAGGGTTTTTTGGCCCGACAAACTGTAGGCATGGAATTGCATCTTCTGATATGGGAAGCCTAGGGTGGAGCAGGTTTGGAGGAGAAGATAAAGAGTTTATCTGGGAACAGGTTAAGTTTGAGAAGCCCATTAGACACCCAAGGGGGGGTAGAAAGTTCCAAACCTCATAGAAAAGGCTTACCCTGAAGATGTAAATTTGATGAACATCAGCATTTGCATGGCGTTTAAAGCCATGAGTCTGGACGAGTTCACCTTAAAAGTGAGTGTTGATTAAGAGACGAAGGCCCAGCATTGACATGTGAGATGGGTACTGCTCCAATCACAGAGAGGATCATAGGGGCCCAGAGAGCTCAAGCGATTTGCCTAAGGACATGCAGCTTATAAGGGGTGGAAGCTTTGGGGCTTGTTACCCCAGGCTGGCTGTCATGTGCCTTCCACCCCCAGATCCAGCCTCTGCTCTGCTCCATGCCTCAGAGGTCCTTTTGCG
This sequence comes from Panthera uncia, assembly GCF_023721935.1. Lineage (NCBI taxonomy): Eukaryota > Metazoa > Chordata > Mammalia > Carnivora > Felidae > Panthera > Panthera uncia. Next base: position 17,314,263 of record NC_064815.1, read on the forward strand.
CTCTGGCTTCCACTCGGGTTTGGCTAAAGGTAGGATGGGCTGGAGATCAGAGGGAGAGGCAGAGCAAAGGCAGGATGTTTCTTCCCAGATTCCTTCCTAACCTGAGTTACATCTCTGGCACTGGCTTCATCACCAACCCATGTCTAGCATCTGTCAGGTGGACCCCTGTGATATTGGGACTTATTATAAAGAATATATATTTGGTCTCTGTCCCCATTTCTGGCACAGAGCTCCCCAAACCACACACACATGCACGCACACACCCACGCGTGCACACGCTGCAATTGGTGATCAGAATTTTACCTCCTCCTCTGTATCTCCAACTTTCATGATTTCCTCCCCTTCCCAGAGAGCCCTGATCATAGTAGCATCTCTCCACTGTGGCTAAGCCCCGAGTGTTTCCACATTCCTTGTAGGTTCTTCTAACTATCCCCACCTCTACATAGAGTCCTAATGTTAAAGCCTCTAGAACTGTGTTGTCCAATATGATAGCCACTAGACACATGTAGGTATTTGAATTCAAATGACTTAAGGGGTGCCTGGCTGGCTCAGTCGGTTAAGCGTCCAACTTTGGCTCAGGTCATGATCTCACAGTCCGTGAGTTCGAGCCCCGCATCGGGCTCTGTGCTGACAGCTCAGACCTGGAGCCTGCTTCGGATTCTATGTCTCCTTCTCTCTCTGCCTGCCCCCCACTTGTGCTCTGTCTCTCTCAAAAATAAATAAATGTAAAAAAAATTCTGAATTCAAATGACTTAAAATTAAATACAATTTAGAATGTGCCTCCTCCATTGCACTAGCCACATTCCAAGGTTCAATAGCGAATGTGGCTAGTGGCCACCATTTTGCTGAGCGCAGATAGAGACATTGCAGTCATTACAGAAGGTTCCATTGGATGGCACTGGTCTAAAACCATTGGAATTGGATTCTGTCCCCTGCTGGGACTGACTGGTACATGCCCCACATCTGTCAAAACTAAGGCATTTTTATCCGGTTTACATATTTGCGAATCCAGTTTTAACTGTCATTGACCCTCAACCATTCTAACAGATATTCAAGGCATAATATTTAACCCTCATACACTGCAGAGATGAACCTATAATGGTGCAGCGCCTCAAAATGGTAAAACATGCTTAACCATGTGGTCATAACCATATATGACCCCAAAATTCCACTCCTAGCCATGTGCCCATGAGAACTGAAAACATAAAAACTTATACACATATGAAAACTTGTTCACAAAGCAGCATTATTCATCACTGCAAAAAAGTGGAAACAATCTACGTGGCCATCAACTTATGAATGAATAAACAAAATGTAGCGTTGCCATGCAATGGGACATTATTCAGCTTTAGAAGGGATAAGGGGTCCCTGGGTAGCTCAGTCAGTTAAGTGTTCCACTCCTGATCTCTGCTCAGGTCTTGATCTCAGGGTTGTGAGTTCAAACCCTGCGTTGGGCTCCGCAATGGGTGTGAAGCCCACTTATAATAAATAAATAAATAAATAAATAAATAAATAAATAAATAAAACTATAAAAGGAATGAAATGCTGATACCTGCTACAGCATGTATAAACCACGAAAACATCATAGCAAGTGAAAGAAGCCAGGCACAAACGACCATATATTGTATAATTCATTCATTTGAAATGTCCTGAAAAGGCAAATCCATAAAAACAGGAGTAGACTGGTGGTTGCCAGGGGCTGGAGAAGTAGGAGAGAAATGGGGTACAGGGTTTCTTTTTTGCAGGGATGGAAATGCTCTAAAATTATCATGGCAATGGCTGAACAACTCCGTGGATGTGGGAAATAATCATCGAGGATACACCTTAAATGTGTGAATTATATGGTATGTGACTTTAGCTCCATAAAGTAATTATAAGAAAAAGACACAAGGTCTAAAAGCAATGAAATAAAAGCCAGTATCTTATTAGAAAACATGGAGGTATGGGGGCCCCTGGCTAATTCAGTCTGTGGAACAGGCAACTCTTGATCTCAAGGTTATGAGTTCAAGCTCCACATTGGGTGTAGAGATTACTGAAAAAATAAAACCTTAAAAAAAAAAAAAGAAAGAAAGAAACATGGAGGTAAATACCAGTAGAAACAGCTCAAGAGAGTCTAGAGTAGTTGTACAGGAGGGAGATTTGCGGGGGAGAGTGCAAGGAATTGCTTTTCAAGCCTTGGAAGGCTATTTGAATTCTTAAAATTATATGTATTACTATTTTGATAGAAAAACAAACCATTTTTTAATTTAATTTAATTTAATTTAATTCTATTTTATTTTATTTTATTTTATTTTTAGAGAGTGAGCGAGCACTTGAACAGGGTGAGGGGCAGAGGGAGGAGAGAGGGAACTCAAGCAGGCTCCATACTCAGTGCGGAGCCCGACACGGGGCTCAATCCCACAACCCTGGGACCGTGACCTGAGCCGAAATCAAGAGTCAGATGCTCAACCAACTGAGCCACCCAGGTGCCTCAAAAACCATAATTCTGAAATAAAACAAGGCTTAAAAAAAGAGGAGTTTGCTGTCTAAAACAGCTCCTTTAAGGAGTTAGTTCAGAAAATAGTATGGAGGTTACTCAAGAAATTAAAAATAGAATTACCATATGATCCAGTAATTCCACTCTTGGGTATTTACCCAAAGAAAATGAAAACACTAATTCAAAAAGACATATGTACCCCTATGTTTACCGCAGTATGACTGATAATAGTCAAGATATGTAAGTAGCCCAAATGTCTATAGATAGATGAGTGGATAAAGAAGATATGTATATTTACCTTGCTGCCAATGGCAAGGTTTCATTTTTTTTTATACTCAGCCATAAAAAAGAATGAAATCTTGACATTGGTGGCAACATGGATGGATCTGGAGGGTATTATGCTAAGAGAAATAAGTCCGAGAAAGACAAATACCATGATTTCTTTCACTCATAAGTGGAATTTAAGAAACAAAACAAATGAACCAAGGAAAAAGAGACAAACAGAAAAACAGACTCTTAACTACAGGGAACAAACAGATGGTTTACTAGAGGGGAGGTGGGTGGGGGATGGGTGAAACAGGTGGAGGGGATTAAGAGTGCACTTACTGCCATGAGCACCAAGTCATGTACAGAATTGTGGAAGCACTGTGTTGTGCACCTGAAACTAATATAGCACTGTATGTTCATTATACTTGAATAAAAAAAAAGAAGAGCTTAGTTCATATCACATACACACACACGCACACACACACACCGTGTTTAGAGACATATGTTACCCAGGACAGTGGTTTTCACAAAAATAACCTAGTGTGAGTCAGTAGGCTGCCTTGTTTCCACTGAGGGGCAAAACCATGCTCCATGAGCCTAAGAAAAGGTCAAATAAGTCCTCACAGGACAGGGTAGAAGAACAGGATGTGGGAGGGCTCCATGGGAGAGCCTGGAGTGGGTGTTCCAGAGTGGGAAAGAAGCTTGAGCACAGCAGAGGCAGAAAGGGGCCAGGGCTGGCTGGGCTGGAGTATGGGATAAAGGGGTATAAAGAAAAACAGTTTGGAAACAGGCTGGGCTCAGAGCTCATGGCATTTGGGCCAGGAAGAGGCTTGTCAAGATCCCTTGTATCCCAAATCTCAGTTTGGCATGATCCCTTGGACCCCAGTCTTCAATTCCCTCCTTGGGGCTGTTGAGACTGTGGGGCTCTATGTAAGTGTGGTCTCCACCTCAAACCACCCTTCCAAGCCCTTTTCAAAGAATACTATTTTTTTAAATGTTACTTATTTTTGAGAGAGAGAACGTGAGCAGAGGAGAGGGACAGAGAGTCTGAAGAGGGCTCCGCACTGACAGCAGACAGCCCTATGCAGGGCTTGAACCCACAAACTGTGAGATCATAACCTGAGCTGAAGTCAGTCGCTTAACCAACTGAGCCACCCAGGCGCCCTCAAAGAATACTTATTGAGCACCTACTATGTGTTCCAAGCATGGCAGTCAGTGCTGGGGACACACGGGCCCCCAGTTCTCACGGAACCTACTGCAGCCATCGATAAGGGTTATGAGGGAGGAACACAAGGACCCATGGGCCACATGACAGGAGCCTCTACTCAAATCTGGAGGTCAAGAAAGTCTTCCTGGGGGTACCTGGCTGTCTCAAGTCGGTGGAGCGTGAGACTCCTGATCTCAGAGTTGTGAGTTTGAGCCCCATCTTGAGTGTAGAGATTACTTAAAATAATAATAATAATAATAATAATAAAATAAAATAAAATCTTAAAAAAAAAAAGGAAGGGAGAAAGGCTTCCTAGAGGAAGAGTTGCCTATGTGTTGCCTGAAGATTAAATAGTAGAAGTTGTCCAGGCAGAGAGAAGAGGGAAGAGATGTCAAGAAAGTGGGAAAAGCTTTAGTAAAGGCCTGGAGGCAACAAAGAGCCTTGGATGTGGAAATTGCTGGAAGGAGCTCAATGTGGCCAGAGTATGGGGGCTTGGGAAGTGGTGAGAAAAGCAAACACAGGCCTGGAGACCCTTGCTGGGAAAGGTGAGAGCAAACCGGCCAGGCGTCCTGTTCTATTATAGCCCCGGGGTCCACACGCAGTCTTTTTTTTTTTTTTTCTTTTACATTTATTTATTTTTGAGAGACAGAGACCGAGCACAAGTGGAGGAGGGGCAGAGAGAGAGAGAGACCCACACAGAATCCGAAGCAGGCTCCAGGCTCCGAGCTGTCAGCACAGAGCCCAATGTGGGGCTCGAACTTACAAACCGTGAGATCATGACCCGAGCCGAAGTCAGACACTTAACCGACTGACCCACCCAGGTGCCCCCACACGCAGTCTTGTCAGTAATGACACCCCATGCAGGATCATGCTGGTGCCTTCCCGCCTACTGCCCGTGCTAGAACTTGCATAGCCCACAATCTTCCTGACGTCCCCACAGGAGTCAAGTTCGTTTGGCACACACTGGTGTTGTTAAGATATGAAATAGTTCTTTTTTTTTTTTAACGTTTATTTATTTTTGAGACAGAGAGAGACAGAGCATGAATGGGGGAGGGTCAGAGAGAGAGGGAGACACAGAATCTGAAACAGGCTCTGGGCTCCAAGCTGTCAGCACAGAGCCCGATGCAGGGCTCGAACTCACCTCGAGATCGTGATCCGAGCCGAAGTCGGCCGCTTAACCGACTGAGCCACCCAGGCGCCCCAATATGAAATAGTTTTGTAAAGAGCCGCCGGTCCAAGACATCCCTCCAGTATTCCCCATGCCAGTCACTCTGGCTTCTCCTTTAGGAAACTCCAGAAGGCCTCACTTTCCAGGTACTGAAAGGTTTACACCTGGAGAACAATAGTATCCCTCATCCCATGATATCACGTAAATAGCATGTATATCATGTAGGCATCGTGTATATAAAACTTAGCCTAGGGTCACCTGGGTGGCTCAGTTGGTTAAGCATCCAACTCCTGATTTTAGCTCAGGTCATGATTTCACGGTTCATGAGTTCGAGCCCCATGTCAGGCTCTATGGAGCCTGCTTGGGCTTCTCATTCTCTCCCTTGATCTCTGCCCTTCCCCACTCAAGCTCTCTCAAAATAAATAAACAAACCTTTAAAAATAAGTAAATAAAACTTAGCCTCGAGTCTAAGTGCACATCATTAGTGTTTCATAAATTTGGAAGTTTGGACATCTCTAGTGGGCTCCAGGTCGATGTCACGTGTCCAGCCTCCTCATGGATCCCAGATTAGCTGGTGGCAATAGGTTCACAGGAAGCCCTGGGACATTGACAGCCAGGCTCTTTCTGGCACCCTGCTCTCCCTAGCCTGCCTCTCGCCCACACTGCTCTTGAAGACAGAGAATAGTGCCCTCTGCTGACCTCCCTGGAGGACTTCGGGTACATTTGTGGAAAACCGGAGTCTGCTCACTGTCTCTACTGCCACTGATATTGGGGCACAAGATGGGATGGGGTTGGGGCACAGCATCGTGTAATCAAAAAGCCTGACCGGGGCTTCTGACCAGAATGAAGTAAAAAGTGCCAGGTACACCTGCCTACCTTAAACAAGAAGAAAGAACTTTCGGTCACTGGACAGCTGGCAGTGCAGGTTGGAGAGTCCTAGAGCGCAAGAAGAGGGGATCCAAATAGACTCCAGCAGTCTCCCTGAAGTGAGGAGACAGAGTTCTATAGGGAGGATCCACAGGCCGGAGAGATGGGAGGAGAGAATTCTAGATACCAGCAGAGCTCGGTTGCCACAAGGCTTCATCTGAGTACTAAGCAAACAATCCCCGGGGCTCGCACACGGTGGAAGTGGCTCATGGTCCCACCAGCCGTCGTGAAAAGATCACCAAACGCACAGACATCTAGTAGAGGACTCAGAAGGGCATAGCCTCAGCAGTGGGGCCAAGTTAACCCCAGGCCGAAGGTTATTCTGGTCCCGCTTAACACGTAAAGGCAAGCCTTGGAAGGCTCCAAGTGTTTCCAAGGCATTCAAACCCTCCTAACTTCTTGGCCAAGTAATAGAACTCTTTCCCAGGACAAAGTTCAAAGTATTTAAAAGAGGAGATTTCCACCTATGGTTGAGTGAGGAGGTCAGCAAATCCTCTCCCCCAACTCACCTATAAAGCCGCACAAGGTAAACAAAACAGTCGCTTCCCTGAGATCCACCAAAGGCCTACCACAACCTGAGAACCCCGCTCAACTTTGAGTTAGAACAGAGGGAGTCGGTGGTGTTCTCGACTGGGGCTGCTCTCTCTCTCTCTCTCTCTCTTTCTCCATTGGCAGCTCGGGAGGTGCAGAAGTTCTGCCGGGGTGGGGATGGGCCTTGAGGGCTGGCAGTTCCACTGCTGAAGGGGGTTTATTTGATTAGGACACATGGATGATGTTCATGTCCAGGGATGTCGCCAGAGGAAGCGGCCAGTTCGGTGACAAGCGAGTGGGGAGAGCAAGGGCTCTATTAGCCTGATGTTGTGGTTGTGGTTGAAGGGAGCCTCTTCCCAGCTAAAGCTGTGTACATTTGCAGCAGGGAGAGCCCACGTTACCCGTTACCCGTACATTCTTGGCTAAAACCCTGGGGCTGTATGCACAGAGAAGGCCCAGAAGGGCCCAGGGGAAAGCAAAGCTATGGTCAACTTGAAAACAGCCTGAACTTTGTACTCTCCTACCCACCCATAGATCCACTGGCAGAGGAAAGAATTCTCACTGGCTCAGCGTGACTGAGTACAACTGCCGTCCAATAATTAGCTGACCATTAAGCTACACAGACAGGGTATTTCTGGGAATCCAGGCTTAAAAATAAAAGCAAGAATTATTTTAACAATTTTCAATGTTTATTTATTTTTGAGAGAGAGAGAGAGAGAGAGAGAGAGAGAGAGCGCGCGAGTGGGGGAGGGGCAGGGAGAGAGGGAGAATCCGAAGCAGGCTCCAGGCTCCAAGCTGTCCTCAGAGAGCCTGAAGCGGGGCTGGAACTCACCGACCACGAGATTGTGACCTGAGCCTAAGTCGGACGCTTAACTGACTGAACCACCCAGGCACCCCAAAGCAAGAACTATTTTAAATGGGGCAGAGACATCAGTGGATATCCACCATGGGTGAGGCAGATTTCACAGATCAAGCAGAAGCAAATTATTAAACAAAGAAAAACAAACAAAAACCAATGACAACACCGACCTGTAGGGGGCATCAGAATGCAGTCTAAACTCTGGGAAAACAAGTAGAGCCCCCCCCCCCAAACTCCCCCAACTAACCCCGACCCCCCCCCCCCCCCCGCCTCTGAGTGTCCCCAGATGCATTCAGCATCTTTGAAGATAAAGCCATTTAGCATTTAGCAAAGACTTTGAAAGCAGCTATTATAAATATGATAAATATGGTCAAAGAACTAAAATTTTTAAAAAACTCAAAGGAAATTGTGACAAAATAGATCATCTTGGTAAGAGGATAGAAATTATTTATTTTATTATTTTTTTAATGTTCATTTATTTTGACAGAGAGAAAGAAGAAGGCAGTGAGCAGAGGAGGAGCAGAGAGAGAAAATCCCAAGCGGGCTCCATGCTGTCAGCGCAGAGCCCGACATGGGGCTCGAACTCATGAACCATGAGCTCATGACCTGGGCTGAAATCAAGAGTCTGTCCTTAACCAACTGAGCCGCCCAGGTGCACCGAAATTATGTTTTTAAATTTATTTTCATGTTTTAAGTTTATTTATTTTATTTGAGAGTGAGAGAAAGTGCGAGTCAGGGATGGCCACAGAGGGAGAGAGAATCGCAAGCAGGCTCTGCAAATCAGTGCAGAGCCCGACGTGGGGCTCGAACCCATGACCCGTGAGGTCGTGACCTGAGCTAAAGTTGGATGCTTAACCGATCGAGTCACCTAGGTGCCCCAGAAATTATGTTTTTTAAAGGAATGAAGTTCTGGGGCACTGGGTGGTTCAGTTGGCTAAGCACCCAACTCCTGATTTTGGCTCAGGTCATGATTTCATGGTTCATGAGATCAAGTCCCGCATGGGCTCCACACTGGGAGTGGGGTCTGCTTAAGATTCTCTCTCTCTCTCTTCCCACCCCCCTCCAAAAAAAGGGGGTGGGGAATGAAGTTCTGATACCTACTACAATATGCATGGATGAACCTTCAAAACATTATGCTAAGTGAAAGAAGCTAGACACAAAAGGAAAAATATTGTATGACTCCATTTATATGAGGCACCTAGAATATACAAATTCATAGAGACAGAAAAAGCAGAGGCTATCAGGAGCTGGGGGAAGGGAGGAATGGTACGTTGTCATTTAATAGGTACAGAGTTTCTGTTGAGACAATGTATCATAAAGAACATCTGGGGGCGCCTGGGTGGCGCAGTCGGTTAAGCGTCCGACTTCAGCCAGGTCACGATCTCGCGGTCCGTTAGTTCGAGCCCCGCGTCGGGCTCTGGGCTGATGGCTCGGAGCCTGGAGCCTGTTTCCGATTCTGTGTCTCCCTCTCGCTCTGCCCCTCCCCCGTTCATGCTCTGTCTCTCTGTCCCAAAAAAAAAAAAAAAAAAAAAATCTGGAAATGGATAATAATAGCAGATATACAACACTGTCCACGTACTTAATGCTGCTGGATTATACACTTAAAAATTGTTAGGGGTGCGTGGGTGGCTTCGTGGGTTCAGTGTCTGACTCTTGAGGAGTGCCTGGGTGGCTCAGTTGGTTTGTAGCAGGATTCTCGCACAGAGAGCTGTGACACCGAGGCTTTTTAATTTCCAGGAAGCAATTTTATTCCTGCCGGCACCCCTTAGTTGGGTTCGTACACGAAAGAACTGAGCACCGAACGCCACGTGGCATAGTTTTTTATACATTTTCTATTTCTTTGTCTCCCATATATGGTATAACACACACAAACATGCAGTCTCATCAAGTAGTCTCAGTTTACAAGGTCATGAGTGATGGCGTCACGTAGGCACATAGCCAGGTTACTCTGAAGCTTTCTCTCCCTTTTTTCTCCCTCCTTGAGGAGGGGACCCTACCACATTCCCCGCTTTGATGCTCGGACCCCTCCATTTTGGGTCAAAGAGCATCATCTTGGTTTAGAGGTTTGTATTTCCAGAACATCATTACACGAGTGGCCGTCTTTCTTTCAACCATGGCCTCAATGAGACTGGAGACGGACCGTACAACCAAGGGGACGAAGCAGGGTAAGATCCAGCACCCTCCCAAAATTAGGAGGATCATTCCCATGAAGGTTTTGCATCCTCCGAGAGTTGATTTTCACCTTTCCCTGGGGTTTTCACCTTTCCAGGTCTGGACGGGGGACATGAGCAACCTTTCTCATTCGATCTGTGATCTCCTCCATGACTTTTTCCTCATCATCTGTCTGTGGGCACCAGTTGTTGAGAGAGACACAGAGTATGAGGGGAGGAGGAGGCAGAGAGAGGGAAACACAGAATGCAAAGCAGGCTCCGGGCTCTAAGCTGTCAGCACAGAGCCAGACGTGGGCCTCGAATCCATGAACCGCGAGATCATGACCAGAGCCGAAGTTGGACATTTAACTGACTGAGCCCCCCAGGTGCCCCGTCATTGGTTATAATTTCTACAACTGCTTGCAGTCTAATTATGCGGTTTAGCATGTAAATGGGAGTGCGATAGCCCCCGGACCCATCCTCTGCCCCGGTGGCAGGGCCATAATATTGGATTATATGCTCAGGAGGCCACTCATCATCTTTCCATTTGCCAATTTGCAAGGTACTTCGCTTTCTTCGAGCCTATCTCCGTACATGTGAACTCTCAGATGTTCTCCTCCTGCAATGGAAGTAGGAAGAAAGATGGACGGATAGTCCCCAGCACACATGACCCTGACCAGCCTGAAGGAAGTACCATAGAGGCTCTTTTCCCACATACCCCATATAGCCCACCTGGGGCCTGCCATTCGATGGCTGCATCAATGTTGTCCCAAGCCTCTCGGAGATGAGACAAGTTAAACAAGGGGTGAGGGTCTGGCTCAATGTGACCGGGGGACCCCCACCGTTGGGTTTCCCAGGTGGTTGAATTATAAAACCTTTGGCCTAGGCATGTTAAGCTTCCAACAGGGATGGTGAACTTTTTCCCCCATCAGGCAAGACAGTTCTTCCCAATGATTGAGGTTTTGAGGAGCCAAACCCCGGTAGTGGAACTGGGGTATTTTGTTCCATTATAAGGCTCGGGGGGATCTAATTCCCTGGCCTCCCATGGCCATTGATCCCCAGGTTGGTTCCCCCACATACATGGCATGAAGAGATCTTTAGGGTCTGGGCTATAGTCTCTACCAGGACTAGAAACAAGTTCCTTGCTGGGACTGAAATGGGAGGGGGACTACTTATTTCTTCAGAGAAGGAGTGACGGGACGTGGTTGGATGGGTGGTAGTGACCCTCTTGAAATACAGCACAGTCCCTGGGTGTCTGCCACACCCATAGACTCAGACGCCAATTCGGGCGCCCCATTGCCACATATGGTCTCCTGGGTTAATGATGGTGAAATTAACAGGGTTACAGGCTTTTGATTGACAACCTGATGTAGCAGCTCCCTCCTGAAGGCGCGCTGTTGTGCCTTTTTTTTTCCCCCAAGTAGCCCATGAAACACAGCTCCAACTGGGGCATAAAAACTCAGGTGTACAGGCACATACACCGTTTTCCTCACACGTGCATTTGTCACTGAGTCAGTATTTTCGCTCCCAATCCAAGCCTCCACATGGTATATCAAGAGTCCTCGGGCCCTCCATGACAAGTGCCCGCTTTTCTCATACAACAGATGCCTCCGGGCCAATACCTATAACTGCACATTCATCAAACAATATTGACACCAGACGCTTGGGGTTAGTGATCTGTGTCCAGCTGATCAAGACCCTCCCACTTCCTGGTAAGATCGGACTTCTAAGCAGTCTTCATCTGGGGAGCATTGGGGTATTGACACAAAGCAAGTGTATTGACTCCCCCATTGGCAGATGGAATAGGGGGTCTTATTGTGTATGCAGGGCGCCAGGGTCTTTGCCTGGCATGAGAACTGGGTATGGTATGGTATGGTAAGGTCCAGGTGACTCCCTGGCCTGACCTGGTTATGCGAATACATGGGTCACACGATGAGAGATCTAGATTCACAAACAGGGTCCAGATTGAAAGCAACAAATGCCAACAAAGCATCCTGCCCACAAGAGGAAAGTGAGTGCTGACAGCAACCTCTTGCCACATTTTCAGCCTGCTGGGGCAACCTTCGCCAATCCGATAGCAAGAAGTAGGGCAAAAATTACAATAACAGTGAGAGACAAGGGGTGGCAGTGCATCACGGTAAGAAGACAGACATAGAAAACAAGGACAGGGGCGCCTGGGTGGCGCAGTCGGTTAAGCGTCTGACTTCAGCTCGGGTCACGATCTCGCGGTCTGTGAGTTCGAGCCCCGCGTCAGGCTCTGGGCTGATGGCTCGGAGCCTGGAGCCTGTTTCCGATTCTGTGTCTCCCTCTCTCTCTGCCCCTCCCCCGTTCATGCTCTGTCTCTCTCTGTCCCAAAAATAAATAAAAAACGTTGAAAAAAAAAAAAAAAGAAAAAGAAAACAAGGACAATCTATTTATTTCACCGGACCGGCGATTCCTCAAGCTTCTGCTGTGTGTAGATTGGTCAGCTTCCGGAGTGACTAAAGCAGGGCAGCGGTCCCCCGCTGGAATCCCCGGCGTTGCAGATTGCTTCTTCCGGGTGGTCAGCTTGCACGGCGTGGATGGATCAGTCCCGGGAGTCCGGCTTCACTCTGCCGTGGTGAATCCGGGGACCCACCTTGGCTACTTTTACTGCAGTAGGGGTGGACACAATGACAGTGAACGGGCCCCTCCAAAGGGGTTTGAGTGGCTGGACTTTCCACTCCTTTACCCATACAGCATCTCCTGGCTCAAAGGAGTGACGATCTGTGGTCAGACTCACAGGCCATCGCTCTTTAACCCATCGGTGTAGGGTGCTTAGAGTAGAGCCCAGCGCCCGCACCTGCCGCCTCAGGGTTAGCCTGCCCATTTCCTTTAAATCCCCGCTATGCCCTTGATAATTGAGGGAGGGTGCCCATAAAGGATTTCATAAGGGGGAAAGCCCTGTTTGCTTCGTGGGGCTGCGCCTGATTCTTAACCAGGCTATTGGCAACACCTGGTCCCAGTGCAGGTGGGTTTCTTGGCACAGCGTACTTAATTGTAGCTTCAGGGTTGGGTTCATTCGTTCCACCTTCCCGGAGCTCTGGGGTCGGTATGCCGTGTGTAACTTCCAGGAGATCTTAAGTCCTTTGCCACCAGCTGCACCACCTCAGCCACGAGTGCTGGCCCGTTATCTGAACCCATAGTGACAGGGATCCCAAATCGTGGGATAATTTCCTTTAGAAGAAGTCGGGCCACCCCGTGTGCCTTTCCTGTTCAAGTAGGGAAAGCTTCCTCCCAACCTGAGAAAGTGCACACAAAGACCAACAGGTATTTACAACCCGGATCCCGGGGGAGCTCAGTGAAGTCCACCGTCACATTTTCAAATGGGGCTGCCCCGACACTCTGCACCCCAGGAGCGGCCTGGGGTCCCTGATGTGGGTTATTCCGGGCGCGGGTTTCACACTGCTCACAAAGCACCTGGGCTATGCTGGAGAGTGGAGGGAGGTAGAAATACCGGCTTAAGGCTGTTTCAAAGGCTGTCCTGCCAATGTGAGTTTCCTGATGGAACTGTTTAACAAAGGCTGGCGCCAGGGTCTCAGGAATTGCTACTCCGCTGTCTTCAAATTTTCACCATCCGCCTGGGGGGGGGGGGGGGGGGGGAGTAGTTTCCATTTTCAGTCTTAAACCAAGTACTTTCATGATGTGAGTAATTAGGGTCCCATTCTGCCAGCGGGTTGGGGAACAGTGCAGTGGTTAAAGCTGCTGATTTTGCTTTGCCTCTCAGTCTGCCCTACGGCTTCCCCATGCAGCCGTGGTGTCTCCCCTTTGGTGTCCCTGGCGATGCATGACTGCCACACTTTTAGGGGCCCACAGAGCGTCTAAGAGTTCAAGGACTTCCTTACCATATTTTATGTCCTTTTCTCCCGAGTTTGTCAGACCCTTCTCCTTGTATAAGGCCCCAGGTACGTGGAGGGTGGTGAAGGCATATTTAGAGTCTGTGTATATATTAACACGTATCCCTGCTGCCAGTTGGAGGGCTCGGGTTAGACCAATGAGCTCTGCCTTTTGTGCCGAAGTCCCCTTCGGCAGGGGCTCCGCTTCAATGACAGAGTTCAGGGTCACCACGGAATAACCTGCAAGACGCTCTCCCCTCTTTACAAAACTGCTACCATCAGTGAAATATTCAGTGTTGGGGTCTTTGAGGGGCTGATCCCTCAAGTCTGGTCGGCTGGAGAACACCTCATCCATGACTTCAATACACTCATGGTCTGGCTGGCCTGGCCCAGCAGGAAATAGGGTTGCAGAGTTCAGGGCCCGCAGTACTTCCGGGTTCTCACATCACATTCCCTGATATCTGACCATCCTGGCGTTGGTTAGCCAGTATTGTCCCTTGTACTCCATTAACGTCAATACTGAATGTGGCAACCGGACTGTCAATTCCACACTAAGAGGGCTGTGGCTGCCAGCGCCCATAGGCAGGGGGACCAACCTTGGGCCACAGAGTCAAGTTGCTTGGAGAGATATGCCACCGGGTGATGCCATGATCCCAACATCTGAGTTAGGACTCCCACTGCAATACCACTGTGCTCATGGACATACGGAAAGAAAGGCTTGGTCGTGTCTGGGAGCCCTAACCCAGGCGCATTAGTAACGGCTCGCTTTATTTCCTCGAAGGCCTTTTGCTGTACTGATTCCCACCTCAGGGGTTCTCTCTCTCCCTGCTTTGTAGTCTTATAGAGGGGTTTTGCCAGGACTGAAAAGTTAGGTATCCAGATTCTACAGAAACCTGCAGCCCCGAGAAACTCTCGAACCTGGCGTCGGGTTGTCGGGCCGGGATTGAACAAAAGGCCTGCTTCTTCTCTGGGCTGAGTTGGCGCTGCCCGTGGGACAGGTGGAAGCCGAGATACTTAACCTTTTCCTGACAGAACTGGGCCTTTCTCCTGGAGAACTTGTAACCGGTTTTCCATGGGAGGGTAAGGAGCTGCTGAGTCCCTTCCATGCAACCCTTCCGGGACCTCCCAGCCGGCACCAAAGTATCCACGTACTGAAGCAGGACACAGCCGTACTGATCCCCTGGGAAGGCTTTTAAGTCAGAGGCTAATGCAGTGCCAAAAATGGCTGGGGAGTTTTTGAACCCCTGAGGCAACCTGATCCAAGTTAATTGGCCCTTGTCACCATTTTCAGGATCCTCCCAGTGGAAGGCAAAGATCAATTAGCTCTGGGGGCCAGACAGATGCAGAAAAAGGCATCCTGAAGGTCCCGACAGGTGAAGCAGGTGGCTTCAGCAGGAATGAGCCCCCAAAGTGTATAGGGGTTTGGGACCACCGGGTGTATGGTGACAGTTACCTGGTTTACTGCTCACAGATCCTGAACCGGCCGGTAGTTGTCTATGTCAGGCTTATGGACAGGCAAGAGGGGCATGTTCCAAGGCCACTGGCACGGCTGGAGGATCCCATACTTTAAAAGTCTCTCCAGGTGGGGCGCCTGGGTGGCTCAGTCGGTTAAACGTCCGGCTTCGGCTCAGGTCATGATCTCGCGGTCCGTGAGTTCAGTTCGAGCCCCGCGTCGGGCTCTGTGCCGACAGCTCAGAGCCTGGAGCCTGTTTCGGATTCTGTGTCTCCCTCTCTCTCTGCCCCTCCCCCGTTCATGTTCTGTCTCTCTCTGTCTCAAAAATAAATAAACTTTAAAAAAAATTTTTTTTAATAAAAATTTTAAAAAAAAATAATAAAAGTCTCTCCAAGTGTTTTTGGATCCTGACCTGTGCCTTGCGAGGGATGAAGTATCGTCTCTGGCAGGTGGGCTACGCCCGGACTTTAATTCCACAACCACTGGAGATATGTTTTGGACTGACTCCTGGTGGGTTGTCTTCAGCCCACGATCCTGGGACCTTAAAGGGAAGCTCGGGCACCGGTTGTGGTTTTGCCTTGAGACTACAGAGACGCCACTCCTTCCCTTGGGGAATCGTGAGAGTCAAAATCTTTACATCTGGTTTCAGTAGGGTCAGAGCAGTCTGTCCCCGAGGGCTGAAAGCTAACTGGGCCTGCAGCTTTTCCCAATAGGTCACGGCCCATTAGAGCCACGGGGCAGTCAGGGAGGTACAGGAATTCATGATGACTTCATGGCCACGTAAATTGCATTGCCGAGGCAACAGGAAGGGACGGCATGTCGGACTGCCTGTGGCCCCCACGATGGTGGCTCTCTGTGAGAGGGGGCCCATGGGTCGGGTCACTACTGAGTGTTCTGCTCCAGTATCTACCATAAAGTCAATGGGTCGGCCCCCCACATTCATTCGGACCATGGGCTCCTGGGGGCCTAACCAAATAGAGCCCGGTCTGTCCTAGTCCTCCTCGTAGTCCTCTATGGCGGCTATCCTCACAAAATCATCTTCGGGGGCCCCATGAGGCCATGATGCTGGTTGGTACCAGCCCTAGACCACAGGGGCCTTTTTTTTTTCTGCCTGGGGCCTTGCTGAGAATTACCAGGTCGCTGGGGGCACTCGCTGTTCCAGTGGCCCTCCTGACAGCAGGAAGCACACTGATTCCACCCTGATTTTGGTCCGGGGCAAGAGCCTCCTCCCTGCTGCTCCCCTTTCTGGCCTTGGCCCTCTTCCCTGTGGGGAACTCTTCCGGGGGTGTTTCAAGTGCTCCACCAAGGGGCAGCTAACAAGTCTGCCTGTTTTTGCATCCTTCCGCGTTCTTCCTTCCGTGCTGCCTGGTCACGGTTAACAAACAACTGGGTTGCTACTTCTAGCAACTGACAGATATTCATGCCAGTGAAGCCTTCTGGTTTTCGCAGCTTGCCCTGAATGTCCCCCTGGGCCTGAGCTA
This sequence comes from Panthera uncia, assembly GCF_023721935.1. Classification (NCBI taxonomy): domain Eukaryota; kingdom Metazoa; phylum Chordata; class Mammalia; order Carnivora; family Felidae; genus Panthera; species Panthera uncia. The sequence goes on from NC_064815.1 coordinate 17,330,636, forward strand.
CGAAAGCCGCATTAATCATCTGCTGGTTGGCAGGTGCTTCTGGATCGAAGGGAGTGTAGAGACGAAATGCCTCACATAGTCTCTCATAAAACTGGCTCGGGCTTTCCTCGGGTCCCTGGAGCACTTCTGATGTTTTACTCATATTTATGGCCTTCCCCCACCCACCCCCGCCCCACCTTCTTTTTGCCATTTAGAGGGGCTTCTTGATATCATTCAGTCCTTGCAATCCCTCTACCTATACTTGAGTCATTTGGGTCCCTGGGTCCCTCCCCAGGGAAGTGAGCCCGAGCGTAGGCCTGGTGGTCTAGTGTCCCAGCCGGGGCATTCTCCTCTAACCATTTTAGGGCTGCCTGAGTAATTCGGCGACCGTCCTCAGTGTTGAAGAGGGTCAGAAGAAGTTGGCGGCAGTCCGTTCAGGTAGGTTTGTGGGTTTGAATTATGGACTGCATTAGGTCCATCATGGCCTGGGGCTTTGTATAAGAGGGGGTATGGTGCTTCCATTTTAGGAGATCCATAGTGATACAGGGTGGGTACATAAAAACACGTTGGCCTCCTTGGATCTGGCCTTCCTGATCATAATAGATGGGTCCCCTGGTTTCCCTCAGTGGCATCTGTAGGGCTCTCCGGTGTGGCTGCAGGGAGGGGCTGCCTCCACCAGTCTGATTCTCTAGTCGTCGTTCAGGAGTCATATACAGGGTTAAGACTGGTGGTCCAGGGGAAGTCGGTCACATTCAGGGGGGCTGGTTGGTGCTGGGGGTGGTGAGGCCTCGGGGCTGGGGGCAGACTCTGATGAGGTTTCTGCAGTTAGGGCTGCTGGGGGCACAGGTGGCAGTAAGGGGTGCAGTGGGACATATGGTGTTTCTTCAGGTTCTCCCAACAGTATGGGCTTTTTAATCTCTGGCCAGCATTTGGAGGAAGCCATGATGTGAACCATCATAACTTTACAGGTCTCTCAATAGAGACTTTTTAGCCAAGGTAGCCGGGATAGGACCAGGTCTTGCCAACAATCAATGTAAGGAAATTGGTCAGGGTGGCCTGGATCCCCCGGGCGATGACCCTGAACACTCGCCAACTAGTTCCTTATCAAGTGAACCCTGGGAGGGCCAGCCCACCCCAAATGATGGCCAATCAATCTCACAGAATGCCTGGAGCTTTTCATGAGTTAATTTCACACCATAATTTCCTGAATATCCCTTTTTGCAGTTTCTCAACATAAACTCTAGGAGAGGCACTTTACTCTGCTTTCCACCCATTTCCTGCCCCTAACAGACGACTTTCACGCACACGAGGGGGGGAAAAAAAGGAAGGAGGGGGACTAGTTTGGAGAGGATGCACACTCACTTTGTCCGTTTCCCGCCCGCTCTCCTCTCGAAGGTATTTCAGGCACCTCTTAGCATTGGCGGGTTCAGTTTCAATCCCCGACCAGGATCAGACTCCCTAAGAAGTCTGACACCGCCTTAAGCCTCACCACAGAACCTCGGACCAGGACTCAACACCCGCTTCGGCCCTTGGTCAGGTCGGAACCTTCCCGTTGTAGTCTCATTCACACACATCCACACAAAGACTCCAACCCACCGCCCTACATTCAGCACCTTTGAGTTACAGCTGCATTCATCAACCCTTGTGGAGAGTTACTAGGGCAACTCTGGGAGGTGATCAGGCTCCCCTCTGCCTCTTAGGGGCAGGTCTGCCAAAACGAACCCGGGTTCTTACCAGTCTGACGGGCGGCACTCGTTGAGCTGGTTCCTGGGCCTCACAGGTTTTGTTAGCCTACACGGGGTCCTCGCCCCGGCACCCCGGCACCCCGGGATAGGCTAATCTCCTACGGGTGAAGGGGTCCGCTGGCACCAGGCGAGGTGGCTTCTCCTGGCGCTCTGAGGCTGTACCCAGTGGCAAAAGAGGTAGAAACGCACCATCTCCAAATCCTCGATGTGAGCCCCCAAGCAATGTAGCAAGATTCTCGCACAGAGACACCGAGGCTTTTTAATTTCCAGGAAGCAACTTTATTCATGCCGGCACCGCTCAGTTGGGTTCATACCCGAAGAACTGAGCACCGCATGTCACATGGCATAGTTTTTTTTTTTATACATTTTCTATTTCTTTGTCTCCCATATATGATAACACACACAAACATGTAGTCTGATTAAGTAGTCTGTTTACAAGGTCATGAGGGATGTTGTCACGTAGGCACATAGCCAGGTTACCTTGAAGTTTTCTCTCTCTTTTTCTCGCTCCTTAGGGAGGGGACCCGACCACAGGTTAAACGTCCAACTCTTGATTTCAACTCAGGTCATGACCTTGTGGTTCCACGGATTGGAGCCTCACATCGGGTTCCGTGCTCACCGTTCGAAACCGGCTTGGGATTCTCTCTCTCTCTTCCTCTCTTTCTGCCTCTCTCTCTCTCTCAAAATAAATAAATAAGCTTAATTTTTTTTAAAGCGTCTAATTCTTGATCTTGGCTCAGGTCATGATCCTGCGTTTCATGAGATGGAGACCCAAGTCGGGCTCTGCACTGACACCATGAAGCCTGCTTAGGATTCTCTCTCTCCTTCTCTCTGCCCCTCCCCAGCTCGTGCTCTCTCTCTCTCTCTCAAAAAAAAAAAAAAAACCAAAAAAAAAAAACAAAACAAAACAAAACAAAAGGTTAAAATGGCAATAAACTCCAGACTTGAAATGCACAACTAGAGGAGCACCTGACTGGCTCAGTCAGTGCAGAGTGTGACTCTTGGTCTCAGGTCTGTAAGTTGAAGCCCCATGTTGGGTGCAGAGATTACTTAAAAATAAAATCTTAAAAATCACTACAGGGGCTCAACAACAGATTTGACATGACAGATGACAGAATCTATGTCCATGAAGAAAGATCAACAGAAACTATCCAATCTGAAGAACTCAGATTCTTGCTTCAAAAGGCAAGAAAAAAATGAATCTTTACGCAGAGATCTATGGAACAACATCAGGTGTACGAACATAAACATAACAGGGGTCCCAGTAGGAAAGGAAAAGAGAGAAAAGAGCAGAAAGATTTGAAGAAAGAATCACAGAGCTTCCAAGCTGAGTCGCACCAGAGGCCACATACTGGGATGGTAACACACCCCACTTTCATAGAAAGAGAAGCTCCTGAACTTGGGACCCCAAGCTCCAGGACCCCACTCTATGTACTTCTTCATCTGGCCGTTCGTGTTGTCATCTGTATCCCTTATCATATCCTTTATAATAAGGTGGTAAACATAAAATAAGACTGTGGGGTGCTTGGGTGGCTCAGTTGGTTAAGCATCCGACTTCGGCTCAGGTCGTGATCTCGCGGTGGGTGGGTTCGAGCCCCACGTTGGGCTCTGTGCTGACAGCTCGGACAAAGCCTGGAGCCTGCTTCAGAATCTGTGTCTTCCTCTCTCTCTGCCCCTCCCCTGCTCACACTCTGTCTCCCTCTCAAAAATAAATAAACATTAAAAAAAAAATTTTAATAAAGACTCAAGGCAACGAAGTGACTTGTCTGGGTTTACACAACTAATAACTGGCAGAGCTGGAATTCAAACCTGGGACACTGACTACGACACCAAAATTTTAAACATTTTGTCACAGAGTATGTCACCACAGGAACTCATAGAGTACTGCATCAGGGAAAAGGAGGGAAAAAAAGGGAAACAATGGCCCAGAACTTCCAAATTTGTTGAAAAATTAATCTACACATCCAAGAAGCTCAATGAATACGAGGTAGGATCAATGGAAAGGGATTCACAGTTAGAACCATCATAGCCAACCATTGAAAGACAGAAAGGGGGCGCCTGGTGGCTCAGGTCATGATCTCACGGTCCGGTCCGTGAGTTCGAGCCCTACGGCGGGCTCTGTGCTGTCAGTTCAGAGCCTGGAGCCCGCTTCTGATTCTGTCTCCCTCTTTCTCTGCCCCTCCCCCATTCACACTCTGTCTCTCTCTCTATCAAAAAAATGAATAAATGTTTAAAAAAATTCTTTTTAAGGAAAGACAAAGAGAAAATAATAAAAGCAGCAATGAAAAAAGACTCATCATGTGCAGAGAGCATCAACACTGATCTACACAAACTTTTCATCCGAAACAATGGAGGCCAGAAGTCAGTGAGTAGAATGACATATTCAAAGTGCAACAGACCAAAAATGAAATTAAGGAAGTAATTCCACGAACAACTTTGTGCCAGCAAATTCAATCACATGGATGAAATGGAAAAATTCCTTAAAACTAACAAACTGTCAAAGCACACTCAAGAAGAAACGGAAAACTTAAATAGCCTCACATATAATTAACGAAATTGAATTTGTAGTTAAATCTTCCCATAACATTAATTGGAGCTCTGTGCCTAAAATAAAAACATTCTCTTTGGAACCAGCACAGACTTCTAGGTACTGAGAGACAAGGTTTTTCTCTTTCAATCCTAGAAATACTTTCTCATCATACAACTTTTTTTTCTTTTAGATTTTATTTATTTATTTTTAACTAAACTCTACATCCGACATGGGGTTTGAAGTCATGACCCTGAGATCAAGAGTTGCACGCTCCACCCACTGAACCAGCCAAGCATCCCCATACAATGGTTTTGTTGTTATTTTTCAGGAGCCAGCTTTCAAAATATTTGGAAGCCGAAAGGATTCACTCTCAGGTTTCGCATTGTTGCTTTGCTGGTGAACTTGATAAAACCAATTGAATTCCTTCAGGATCCCCATAAACTGTAGATAATACCTGGAAAAATTCAGGGGAAAAAAAATTTCCCACAAAGAAAATTCCAGATACAGATGGCTCCTTTGGTAAATTCCACCAAACATTTAATGAAGAAATAATATCAATTCTACATAGATTTAACATTATTCCCTTCAAATCCCAACCAGGTTTTTTGGGAAATTGACAAGCTGATTCAAAAATTTATTTAGAAATGCCAACGACAGGGGCACCTGGGTGGCTCGGTCGATTAAGCGTCTGACTTCAGCTCAGGTCATGATCTCGCAGTTTGTGATTTCGAGCCCCACATTGGGCTCTGTGCTGACAGCTTGGAGCTTGGAACCTGCTTCAGATTCTGTGTCTCCCTCTCTCTCTGCCCCCTCCCCCCCACTCACACTCTGTCTTTCAAAAATGAATAAAACATTTAAAAAAAGAAAAAAGAAAGAAAGAAAAAGAAATGTCAAGGACATAGACTAGCCAAAACAATCTTTAAAGAGAAAAAAGGTAGAGGATGTTCACTACTTGATGTCAAGATTCACCCTAAAGTTACAGTTACCGGGACACCTGGGTGGCTCAGTCGGTTAAGCATCCAACTCTTCATTTCAGCTCAGGTGATGATCCCAGGGTTGTGAGATCGAGCCCTGCAACAGGCTCCGCACTGACAGTGTAGTGCAGAGCCTGTTCGGGATTCTCTCTCTCTCTGCCAGCATGAGCACACGTGCATTCTCTCTCTCTCTCTCAAAATAAATAAATAAACTTTAAAAAAAAGGCAAAAAAAAAAAAAGCTACAGTTATCAAGACAGTATGGTACTGAGGGGCACCTGGATGGCTTAGTCAATGGGATGTGCAACTCTTCATAGCAGGGTCATGAGTTCAAGCCCCTTGATGGGCTGGCTTAAAGATTACTTTTTTTAAAAAATGAGAAAAAAAAAAAGACAGTATAGTATTAGTATAGAGATAAACATAGAAATCAATGGAACAAAATATGTAATTCAGAAATAGATGAACATATATGTGGACAATTGATGTTCTGGAAAGGGGGCAAGGCAATTTTTCAACAGTGGAAAGGAAAATCTCAACAAACGTGCTCACGTGACTGGCTAGCCATACACAAAAAAAGTGAAGTGTATACAAAAGTTAACACAAAGATATCATAGACCTAAATGTTAGAACTGAAACTATAAGACTTCTAGAAGAATCAGAAAATGTTGGTGACTCTGAGTTTGATGAAGATTTCTTAGATGGGACACAAAAAGGCACAAACTGTAAGGGCAAAAAATCCAAAATTGAACTTCATCAAAATTTAAAATTTCCACTCTTCAAAAGATACTGATTAAAAAGAAGTTAAAAACAAGCCACAGACCAAGAGGAATATTTGCAAAAGATATATCTGACAAAAGACTTGTATCTGGGATATGTAACTGCTACAAACTCAATAAGACAAATAACCCAATTTTATCATAGACAAAAAATAGGAACAGGGGCACCTGGCTGTCTCAATCAGTGGAGCAGGTGACTCTTGATCTTGGGGTTGTAAGTTCGAGCCCCAGGTTGAGTATAGAGATTACTTAAAAATAACATCTTAGGGGCTCCTGGGTGGCTCAGTCGGTTAAGCGGCTGACTTCGGCTCAGGTCATGATCTCACGGTCCGTGAGTTCGAGCCCCGCGTCGGGCTCTGTGCTGACAGCTCAGAGCCTGGAGCCTGTTTCAGATTCTGTGTCTCCCTCTCTCTGACCCTCCCCTGTTCATGCTCTGTCTCTCCCGGTCTCAAAAATAAATAAAATGTTAAAAAAAAAATTTTTTTTAAATAAAAAAAAAAATAACATCTTAAAAAAAAAATAGGAGCAGACATTTCACCAAATATTCTGGCTGGACTTCAGGATCACACACACCTGGGTTCAAAGGCCGGCTTTACCACTTTCAGGCTGTGCAGCATGAGATAGATCACTTCACCTCTGTGAGCCTCGCTTTTCTCATCAGCAAAATGGAGGACATTCGTAACTGAATAGTAGGTAGTCAGAAAGACTACACATAATATTCCTAACTTATTTAAATACTTAAGAAATGCCAGGGGCACCTGGGTGGCTCAGTCGGTTGAGCATCTGACTCTTGATTTCAACCGAGGTTGTGATCTTGTGGCTGACGTTGGCGTGGGGCCTGCTTTGGGATTCTCTCTCTCCCTCTCTGTCTGTGCTTCCCCCCCCCCCCAAATAAATAAATAAACATTAGAAATGAAAAGAAAAAGAAAAAGAAAAGAAATGCCAGATGCCCTTTCAAATACAGATAGGTTTAGTACCACGTTTTAAGCCTGGGAAAAGCCAACATTGTATTTAAGCAAGTTGAAGAGTTGAGACAGAGAAATGTGTCCAAAACAGGGTGTGGAGCTGACGCCCCTGGAGCTGTGGGGCAGAGATGCGTAGGGTAGTCAGTGGAGACAAGAAAACGAGGGCAAGAACAACAGCATCAGAACAGGAAAACCAGAGGCTACCCAAGCAAGTCTCAGGCAGCGCCAGCATCTACAGTGGGTTGTACAGGCTTGTCACGTGTGGTGTCTCCACAGATAGGTGGGGTCTTATCTACAGGGCAGGCTGAGCCAGACAAGCTTCCTGGAGAACAGGGAGACTGGTGGGGACAGGGTGAGCAGACCCCACTTGGCCAGAGGGAGATGTGTGCTGGGATGGCCCCCCGGAGGGGGCAAAAGGAGGTCTGGTGGCCACTTGAACCGACCACAGAACGGCATGCCCTTGAACCCGGGGAATGGCCAGAAAGGACCAAGGGGCAAGCCTGGCCTCCATGTGGAGTTCGGAAGAAACATCATCCACCCTTGGGCCTCATGCAAAACATCCGCTTCCAAATCCGCCCTTGAAAGAAACTCCCCTTGGGTCTCAGTGTCAGGAAGAGCTGGGCATCTCCAGGGCTTCGACTTGGCCCTGGCTGGGAGCAGAATGGAAGGCAAGCCGCTCAGTCTCAGGCCTCCCCACTGCCTGGGAGCCTGGCATTAGTGGCCCTGCAAAGAGGCATCAAACTAGCCAGGTGGGTCTGGAAGGGGTGACAGATGTGTCAAAGGCATTAAGGGACCCCCAAACTCCGTGGGCTTTGTGGAGCCTGACTCTTTGCCAATTTTAACTGCTTTTTGAAGTCCTCCACCATCCTTGTGTCCCCCAGGACCCCACCAGATGCCCAGGGGAGGGTGTCACAGCCTGAGCCTGGACTCGCCTTCTCCCACTCTTGCTAGTCTTCTGGAAAATGGCCTGCCACAGACAAAAGGCTCTGGTGTCCCAGATACAGGGATGACTTCTGCAGCTTTGACCTTGAGCCGCCCTGTAAATTTGCCCATGGCCTCAGTAAAAATGACCCTACTGATCCTTCAGCCCTGCTCCCTGAGAGACTATTGGGTCTAGACACCTGTACACTGCCCATCCAGGTCACACCTCACCCCTTCTGGGACAGCAAGGTTTGACAAACAGTCCCACCGGGAAAGACTTGGCTCATCCCCTAGTCATTCATCAGCACTGAACTCCTGTCTCAGACCAACTGGTGGAGACAGGCCAGCAAAAACTGCTCTGGGTATGGGGCCAGACATCTGTGCTATTGGGCACAGTGGAAGAAACAATAACCAACTGGGGAGTGGATTATTAGGAAGCCTGTAGGAAAAGGAGGCCTAGGGGTGCCTGCGTGGCTCAGTTGGTCAAGTGTCCAACTTCGGCTCAGGTCATGATCTCGTGGTTCACGAGATCGAGCCCCACATCGGGCTCTGTGCTGACAGCTTAGAGCCTGGAGCCTGCTTTGGTTTCTGTGGCTCCCTCTTGCTCTCTGCCCCTCCCCCGCTTGTGTGTGTGTGTGTGTGTGTGTGTGTGTGTGTGTGCGCGCGCGCGCACGCGCGCTCTCTCTCTCTCTCTCTCAAATTAAGAAAATAAACATAAAAAAAAAAAAAAAGGAGACCTAGAATTAAGTACAACAGATCTATTAATTGGTCTTTCCCAGATAGAGAAGAGAAAGGCATCACTGGCCAGGCCTGGAGAAATCAAATTGCCCTGTTCTGGGATAAGGCTGGAGCCTGGAATCAGGGAAGAAAATGGAGAAGGAAAGCAAAGGCAGATGTGGAGCTGGAGAGGCTGCATCGAGCCAGGCCCTGGAAGACCTTCTCAGTCACCTTCAAGCTTTTGAACTTTATCTCGAAGGAAATGAAGCCATTATAAGTTTCCAGTAAAAGGTTAGGGACTTCACCTCCATGGTCTCCCTCCCCAAAACCATAACTCAAACCCAATCACGAGAAAAATCCCAGACCAAAAAAAGCACCCAAATTTGAGGAATATTTTACAAAATACCTAACCAATTCTCCTCAAAACTGTCAAAAGTCAGCAAAAACAACTCTGAGGAATTGTCAGACCAGAGGTTAAGGAGACATGATCATTGAACGTGAAGTGGTATCCCAGAAGATATTCTGGAACAGACAAGGGACAGAAGAGAAAAATTAGTAAAACCCAAAGAAAGTGTGAGGTTTAGTTAATGGTAATATACCATACCTTCATATGGTGGAATAGTCAACAATAAAAAAGATTACTATTGCATATTACATGGCTTAATCTCAAAAACTGGCTAAGTAGATACAGAAGACACAAAAGACCACAAATTGTAGGAGTCCCTTTGTACGAAATGGCCAGAATAGGCAACTCTACAGAGACGGGAAGTAGATTAGTGGTTACCAGGGACTGGAGGATGAGGAGGGTGGGGAGTAAGAGGGGCGGTTTCTTCTACGGTTGACAGAAATGTTCTAAAATTGTGGTGATGGCTGCACAGCCCTGTGAATGTTCTAAAAAGAAAAACCTCCTGAACTGTGTACACTTCAAATGGGTGCATTACATCTCAGTAAAGCTCTTGGTAAAAAATAGTAATTTTATGTACACACCTAACAGTTTTAGGAAAGGCAAAGGAGTGAAGTGCTGATAGGGGCTTGCAGCAGGGCCACAGCCAAAGGGAAGAGAACTCCAGTGATGCTCGTGGAAGGGGAGAGGCATTCAGCTAGGTGGGGTATGTGTTAGTTTCCTATCAGGGCTGTAACAAATAACCACAAACTTTGTGGCTTGAAATAACACAACTTTATTTGGATTCTGGAGGTCAGAAATCCACAATGCTTTTCACTGGGTTCAAATCCTCAGTGGGGCTGTTTTGTTTTTTTTTTGTTTTGTTTTGTTTTTTGGTAGCAGCTCAGGAAGGACTGTTCTCTTGCCTTCTCCAGCTTCTACAGGCCACTGCATTCCTTGGCATATGGCCTGGTCTTACGTCTTCGAAGCCAGCAGCTGTGTTTGACCCTCCGCTCTTTTACTTTATAGGACCTTTGTGATGACATTGGGCCCACCCACCTCTATAATCCAGGATAGCACGCCCCCCCCTGCCCACGTCAGTCATTAGTTTAATCACATCTGCAAAGTCTCTTTTGCCACGTAGGGTCCCATATTCAGATTTTGTCGAGGACATGGACATAGCCGGGGACCATTATTCTGCCCACACAGCCTGACATCAGGAAGGTGATCACAGGAGGACACTGTGAGGGGTAGATGGGGTGACATCTGGATGTGTGGAGCCCGAGGTGCCAGCGGTACATCCAAGGGAACCGCCCCCTTGGCTTTCATCTATTCGCCCAACAGTAAATCCCTCCCATGAGTCAGTCAGTCATGGGGGTTATAAAGGTGACCAGCTGTATTGCTTTTCACTTCTGAAATCCAGATGCACCGTTTAATCAAGGACATCTTACAAATGCAATTGGCAGGGTTTTCTTAATGACACATAAACACTTCTTACAACTGAAGGCATTTTGGAATCAGTGACCACTAAGTCTGGGCTGGCACCGGCATGGACCCAATTAATACAGAAGTTGGAGGCCTCACTAGAGCATCAAGTATCCCCAACCTGCCGTCTTTCCTACTTCCAAGCCTGGATCCTTCCACCTGGGGTCCTGGCACTCAGCAATCCTGTTTCAGACCAGCAGAACCCTGGCCACACATGCTCAGCTCTGCCACCACAGCAGGACCTGGGAAGTGGCCCCTCCGGGTGTAACCTCAGTCCTGAGTCATGCCCAGTGGCTCTCCACCTGTCCACACGTTGGAAAACACCTGGGAGCTTTCAAAAAGCCCCACCCACTGAGCCACTATCTAGACTAATTCATTTAGAATTTGAGGAGTAATTTTACAGCTCCCCTGAGACTCCAATGGACAACCAAGGTAGAAAAGTGGAGGGTTCAACCTAGTTTGGTACAAGAAAGAGGCAGAAGGCAGCACTGGCGAGAGGTGGGAGGTGCTAGGTCTAGACAATACAATTCTACCAGTCTCCCTCCCAACCACACCCCCCAGAATCTGAATTCCTGGAAGAGGACTAACCCAGTTATCTCAGCTCCTTCACCGCACTTGCCCATGCACACTGGGAGCTCAGGAAATGTAAACCTCACAGGACTTCAAGGGTGCGAAGAAAGGTCTGGGAAAAGCAGCCCACTGGGGCTGGGCCAGCTCTCTGATTTGCTGTGTGAGCTCCAGGGAGGCACTGGCCCTCTTTGTGCCAGTTCAGGGGTTGGCCCAGGTGGCCTTGAAGGGGCTTTCAAGTGCCAACACTGAGTATGCACTTCCCCTACGAAGCCTAATACAGTGGAGTCAGTGGATACCAGGCTTCCTACTCCCCCCAAACAGATGTCCCAACCCCCAAGGCCTAAAATCTCCACTTCTGGTGCTCTACCTTACACTGGCTACAAAGACAGAGACTCTGAGGTTCTGAAGGCCAAAGACCTAAGAACTGCAAAATAGGAGCCCCCTCTGAGGATACCGGAGGACAGCATGTGAGTGAAAGGGATTTTTAGATGGTGAGGAAACTCCAGACGCCACCTGACAGCCCTGGTTCTGCCCCCAGAGTGACAAACAAAGGTGAAGTGGTTCAAGTAACCAGAAACTCCCAAGAAGGAACTTCATGAGAAAACACTCATGAGGCGAGTCCAAAGGGGTCCTTGGCTTCTGGCCATCAGCACAGCCAAGGCCCTAATATGTAACCAAAGGCTTTTATTGGGAAAGGGAAATTGACTGAAAAGCGGCCCCTCAAGTCCTCACTGCCTGAGGCAGCTGGGGCCTCCTCCAGAGAGTTCAGGAAAGAAGGGGCCACCAAACCGGGCCCTCAGCAGGCTCAGGTATAGAGGTCAAAGTCAATGCGTTTGGAGTTGTAGAACTGTCCACCAGGAGGGTCCAGCTTCCGGCAATAAACACCATCTGCGAAGTAGCCTTCGTTCACCCAGGTCTGCAGGAAAAGAGAGCAAGAGCTGGGAAAGGACTGGTATGGGCGGTGGGGGAGGAGAGAAATGGCAGAAAGAAGTAGAAAGGGGCTTACCTGCATCTGGGTGCTGGTGAAGGGCCCATACAGCTCAGCATCCCCTGTGTTCTCCCACTTATATTCCCACATCACGTCCACCAGACCATCTCCTGGCAACTCTGCTTCTAAAACAACAGACAAGGCCATCTGGGCCTCAAGTTCCCTGGCCCCTGCCCCTGCCCCTGCCCCCAGCACTCCTCCTCTGCCCTCCAGTCCTACCTCCCTTCTGCGTAGGAGTTGGGGTCTCCAGCTCCCCCTCTGCCACTTCTTCAGCAAACATGTCCAGAGAGGGTGGGGGTGTGGGCTCAGGGGGTCCCTGGGTCCGGGACCCCAACCCCTTCAGCCGCATGGCTAATCGTTCCCTTGTCTCCTGATACACGCCAAGGTTGCCCCGGGCCACCATCTGGTCGGCCAACCCAGAGAGCCGATCCAAGCGCTGGGGGGAACTGGGCCGCCCACCCCCTTTGCTGCCCCCTTTGCCTCCTCCTCTGGCCCCCAGACGCCTCAGTGCACCAGCTACGGTCTCTCTTGGCAACAGCAGCTCCAGAAGGCCCTCCAGAAGGGCTTGGGCACTCATTGGTGTCTGGCCCAGGCTGTCCTCTTCCTCTGAGTCGGACGGTGGGCGCTGATCGGGTGGCCGCTCCCTGATTTTCACCTGTGATGTGAAAACAGGGGTGGGGGTGGTTATCTCCTACAAACCGTGAGCAGGGCCCAAGCCCAGCACTGGCTGCCTCCAGGCCCCCACCACGTCAGCCCCTGGGCCACACCCAGTCAATGTTGTCTAGCCAGCTGTCTCGGATCTGAGCATCCCGGTTCAGGAAGTAGTTGCCATCAGCATCAAAGTGGCCTTCCTCCATCTCCTCCTGCAGGTTGAAGGGTGTGATCCGCACACCTCCCTCACTGGGGAGCGTGGCTGCTTCCTGACCTGCATGAAAGACACAGGCATCCCGTGCTGGGTGCACGCGCGCGTGCGCGCACACACACACGCACGTGCGCGCCCTTGCCACCCCCCCATCCCCAAAAGCTCTATCTGTTCCTCCAGCAGAACCAATTCTTGGGTTTAGCTCACCTTCCACATCCTCCGAAGCCAAGATATCATATTTGCTGGACCCCTCCTCTTCATCATCATCCTCCTCATCACTGTCCAAAGAGTGTTTGCCTTTGAAGCGGCTCCCAGGACCCCCTGCCCCAGCCACAGGATCCACTGGCTGTGAGGAAGGGCCAGCAAGTTGAGAGACGCAGGTTACTGGCTATTCCTCAAAATACTCCAGGTAGAGTTTTCTTCAAAACCTTCCCCAACGGGAAATTCTCCAAACCCACTTCCCAGAGAACATGGAAAAGCTAGCCCCCTCTCTGCTTTCTTTGCCCCCCGCCCCCTTCTTTCTCTTCTGGCTTCTAGTTCTTTCTCTCCCCTCACTCCTCCTAAGAATGCAGGAGTCTGGCCCCCTCACCTTCTTCTTGGGAACACTGATTTCATCCTCATCATCCTCCTCTCCCACACCTTGGAAGGTCACTTTCCTCTTTGGCATGACTGGACTGAGGAGCCTTCCCTGGGCTGAGCCGAGAGAAAGGATGCAGATTAAGGGAAGTGGGCGAGGCTACTCACCGCGGAAGAGCCCCAGCACAACAAATAATCACCCGGTACGCACTAGATCCAGCTCGGGAGGAGAGGGAGCACAGAATGAGGGGCCGAGAGGGAAGCTGGCCGCCAGGAGGCCCCCCGGACTTGGTTCGGCATCCAAAAGAGTTGCTGGAGCGGGGGCGGAGGGGCGGTGGCGCAGAGGGGCTCCCCACGGGCAACCCCCACCCTTGACGAAAAAAGGCAGGCTCCCCCACATACCCCGCCAATCCCTAGCCCCCGCAGTCCTGGGTGCGACGGGGATCCGCGGGCTGACACCCTCTCCTCCACCCCCAGCTCCCTCAGAGCCCGCGGGGCCTGGACGGACCCAGGACCTGGCGTCCTGGCCACCCCCTCCGCCCCGCGCTGAACTCCCAGCTCCGCGGGGTGACCCCCAACTGTCCCGGGCTAAGTGTACAAGCCTAAGTGTACAAAGAGAGGCGGCAGAGCCGCGGGGATTCGAGCAGCCCCACCGGCTCGCGCTCACCTCAGGATCCACGGGAGGCCGTGGGGGAAGAAAAAGAGAGACTTTCCCCAGGGCTACATCCGGGGCGCCGGGCGCCATCACCCGGAAGAGAACTGCGGAAGGCGCCAGAGAAGGCCGGAAGTGGCTTCACTCCGATTAGATGACTAACTGGCAAAGCGGGCGGAAGCAGGCCGAGAGCGGGGAAGACAACCCCGCCCTCCCCAGGGTGACGCGAGCAGTTTGGGGGCGACAACGGCGAGAACAGGCCACAAATGAACGCCTAGACCCTGATCAGACGATAGGGATGGCCGGATGCGGTTTAGATTCCCTCCTACAGCAGTTAGAGACTCTGAGGAGAAAGTAAAGCACACTACTTAAAGGGGCGCCCAGCATCATGGAGGGGCGAAGTGGGACAGTGGGTTTCGGCCCGGTTCCCTTTACAGAGTTGAGTCACCTTTTTCCAGGGTTGGCCAAGGGCTTTGTGCCCCTCACCGTCTCCATAGGAATTCTGCTTTCCCAGTCAGCGTCTAGTTCTGTCCTCTCCTAGTCCGAGGTGCGGCCTTGCTCTTCTCCCTGAGGAGAGACCGAGTTCCCACGATGGCCCGCCTGGAGCCCCCAGCTGGCTTTGGGGGCACTTTCCGAACCCAGCTCTCTTTAGGACCCAGGGGAAGTCATTTACCCCACGCCTGTCCCCTGGTTGAGTTCCTGGTTTCAGAGGTGGGAAGAGCCATCACCGTACAGGTGACAGTGGTTCCTGTGTCCAGAATCCAGGCTAGAAGCCTCTTGTGCCCCGATCTCAGGTAGGCCTGGAAAGAGGCAACAATGCCTCTCTCTCAGACCACAGCCTCAGGATAAAGCCCCACTGCTGGCAAGTAGGGTCCCAGCGGCCCCAGCCCAGAATCTGTAAGCT
The DNA here is from genome assembly GCF_023721935.1 of Panthera uncia. Classification (NCBI taxonomy): domain Eukaryota; kingdom Metazoa; phylum Chordata; class Mammalia; order Carnivora; family Felidae; genus Panthera; species Panthera uncia. Next base: position 17,345,661 of record NC_064815.1, read on the forward strand.
GGCCCAAGGGGGAGAGCTAAAGGGGGGGATGGGGGGGTGGGTATGGGTCCCTGTGCTGTGGGGACAAGACCTCTAGCTCTTCAGAACAGTCCTGAATCCCACTACACTAAGGCTATGCCCAGGAAGAACCTACTGGAGCCCCAGGAGGGCAGCATTGGGTACCCATGATAATAAGGAGACCACCCCTCCTCTCTCCTGCCCCCCAGGATTAACTCCCAGATTGAACTACCATGAAACTGCACCAAAAGTCCGTGCTCAGTTTCTTCCACGGATACAGAACACAGGCTCCAGACCGGGAGGGCATCTTGCTAAAGAAGGGAGCCCGAAGTATCAGCTATCAACGCCGCTGGTTTGTCCTCCGGGGAAACCTCCTCTTCTACCTGGAGCACCAGGCAGACCGCACACCCCTGGGCCTCATCCTCTTAGAAAACTGCCAGGTGGAGCCACGCCTCGGGGCCACAGAACCCTATGCCTTTACCATCTTGACCCCCGGGGTTGAGGGCACAGAAGGTGGGCGGACCTACAAGCTGGCAGCAGAAAACCAGGGAGAGCTGGCAGCGTGGCTGTGGGCACTGGCTGGGGTGAGCTGGAGGCGGCTGGTGGCGCTACTACCCCCACTGGAAGCCCAGTACCGGGAGCTGTGCCAGGCAGCTGGCCAAGAACCCAGCTCACCCCCAGAGGACTGTGGCTTCCTAGCCACCCTCAGTCCCCCCTCCAGCTTCCAGGAGTTGCACGAGCACTTTGGGAAAGAGATCCGGGTGCTGCAGGTGGTGCGTAGAGGACTCCAGTCCAGTGACAACAGAGGCAGCAGATCCCAGGCAAAGGGGGAGCAGGAGCTCAACAGTTGTTGATGAGTGACTGAAAGATGGACCAAAGGCCAAAAGGTCCCTCCCTGCCAAGACCAGCTGAGTGCTTCAGCAGACACCCAGATCCTGGCCTGCTCCATTGTTTCCTCCCCACCCCACCCCACCTAGTTCTTATTCTAACTCCCTTTATCAAATAACAAGGCAGGAGACAGGCCCAGGTACAACAGCAGGTTCTTTTCTGATTCCTCGAAGCGCCGCACAGGGTGGGAGCAGAGACAAGAGAATGTAAACATTGGGTTCCACCCCCTGGAGCTCAGGGGAAGACCCCTTACCCAGATAGGGGCTGGAGGGGAAACAAGGTGGAAGGCAGGGGCCCTGGTAAGACAAAGCAGGAGAGGCCTGAGAACACAGAGGAGGGTGGGTGAAAGAGAACAAGGAGAATGGTAGGTGGGGAAAGGGGGAACATTTCCTGTGCCAGTGCATGTCCCCTTAAATAAACGAGTGCAAGAACATTATGGAAGGAGAACCAAAGGATAGAAGACAGAGCAAGCACCCCCACCCTGGGCCGACCAGCTGCTCTGTACATAATTACAACAGAGATGTCCAGAAGTAGAGCAAGGAGAGCCGTGGTCCCCAGCCAGGAAGTGGGGGAGACCAGCAGGGCTGAAGAAGGGAAAAAGGAACCCAGCTCCACTCATGGATAAGGGGAGCAACTGGAGCGTAAGAATCTGAAAACTGCTGATTCCCATTGCCAAGTCACCCCTGAGGTGACAAAAGGCCAATCAGGACTGCACCTGGGAAAGAACCCCAAAGGAAATCGGGGCAGGAGTGCCAGAGACCCCAGCAGGACCTAACTGGAGGTGAAGGGGCTCCAGACTTGATCACACCTGCCCCGAGGAAAGGCAGCTGCCCTATGCACTGTCACTCTCCCAGCTGTGTAGGGATCAGCAGCTGGCAAGGAGATGGGAAATCAAACCACTTTCCCCAGAAGGACAGTCTGCCCAGGAAGCTCGGGGCAGCACCCCAGGCCAGGCCTGCTCCTGACTGAGGGGAAAACAAGGGAGGCCATGCAGTCCAGCCCCGGGGACAGAGGTCAGAAGTAAGCATCCTGCCGGGCCTCAGATGCGGAGGACCTGTCCCCACCATCCTGGGGGCCTGGGGGTCCATCTGCCTTTCGACGCAGTGAGAGCTTCCTGCCTTGGGCCTTCTTTTCCTGCTTCTGCCGTTCCTTCTCCTGCTTCTGTTGCTCCTTCTCCTGCTCTTTTTCCCATTTCTGCCGCTCCTTCTCCTGCTTCTCCCGTTCTTTCTCCTGTTTCTGCCGCTCCTTCTCACGTTCCTTTTCCTGTTTCTGCCGCTCCTTCTCCTGCCTCCGAGTCTCCTTGGTGGGACCCAGTGGGGTGCTGTTGCCGGTAGGCGAAGGAAGGGATGGATGCAGTCCCTCAGCGGTGACCACAGGTCCTGGGGCAGGCCCAGCACTGGCCCTGCGGGCAGGAGGGGGTGGGGAGGGGGCCCCTCCAGCTGCCCGGGAGCCTCGGCTCTTGAGGCCAGGGAGGCTAAGAAGGCTGGAGGAGGGGCCCAGGGGTGGCTGCTGCCGCCGACGCTCCTCATGGATGGCCCGGGAGCCATGTAGTCGCCGAGAGGGCCGATACTGCAGCTCCCCCCGGGTTTCTCGCCACTTCTTGAGCTGGGCTGTGTTCTCTCGCTCAATCAGTGCTTCTGTCACTGGGAGGTTGGTCACCTAGACGGAGAAGAAACGGGTACCGGAGTGAAGGTGAGGATGGGGATGGGCTGAAGCAGGTGTGGGTGTGCTAAGGCCACGGCCTACCTCGTGCACCAGGAAGTCCTCCTGCATGCACTGCTGGGGCAGGTTGCGCAGCTGCTCCATGGTCTCATACATGCCTTGGCAGGAGCGCAGCTTCTCCACTGAGCCCAACGTGTGACGCAGCAGCACCAGGGCCACGCGGAAGATGATCTTGACGCCTGCAAGGTCAGAAAGAAGAGAGCGCGGGTGATCAGGGCCAGGACCTCAGTGTGTCCCAGTCAGAAGGGACTCAACAGGCCCCATCCCTGTCTACTGCCAACCGTACAGATGAGGAAACTGAGGTCCCACGAAGGGAAATGAGCTGCCATGGGTTTCGAGTTCCTGAGAGAAACAGTAGGTTCTGGACTGATAGCAGAGCCAAGACTAGGCCCCAGTTTCTCCAGCCCCCAGACTGCTTACAGGGAAGCCTAGGTCCCAGAGGTAACTTCGGGCAGCAGGCCACTCTCTGGCAGCCACCATGGAAACCCCGGCCCCCTCATGGCCTGAACGGCTACAGAAGTACCTTCACAGAAGAACATATCCCAGACACGCAGCACTGAAGCCCAGGGCAGGGTGCGGGCAAAGATGCACATGAACCATTCTGTCATGTAGAGCACGGGGTCAATGCGTTGCCGCCGCAGGTGCCGGTGTGCCAGCGGGGAGGCCCGGCGCAACAGCGCAAAAAAGATTTCTCCATCCAGCTGAATGGCCTCCTGGAAGTGGGATGAGCCATGAGAAGAGGCCTACTGTGGCTCCCGTGGGGTAGGACTGTCCCTAGTGGGGGGATCCTCACCTCAGTGGGAGAGGCCCAGAGCAGAGGGACAAAAGGACAAAAGGGAGGGGGGGGGAGAGGGAGGAGGCAGGACAAGGACCTCCCTGCAGCCTCAGGAGAAAGTCACCACCTTAGGTGCACCCAGCCCCCAGACACTCACCAGCCCTGCACTGTAGTAACCGGGGAGGTACTTGTCACAGATCTGCACCAGGCACCAAAAAGCTTGCTGAGAAGAGCGAGAACAAGGAAGGAGGGAGGGGCCTGAGAAACAGGGAGCAGAGAGCTCCCCCATCACCACTGTAGGCCAAGGTCCTCCCAGTCCCTCCCCAACCAGGACCAGCGTATGCTGACCTCAGCAGGCATGTGCATGAGCAGCACGGCGGCCACTGGGGCCTGGGCCTGGCAGTAGCCCTCATCGGGCCGGTAGATAGTGTAAGCCTTCAGGATTCGATACAGGTCCTGTTGCCTGTGGGTATTGGGAAAGACCATGAGGGCAATCACAGGAGTTGGGGGCTCTCTGCCCCAAACTAAGCCTGCCCCCCACAACCAGCCCCAGCCCAGACCCCTCCTAGATCCAGTTCCAGATTAACCTCAGAGGTTCACCACCACGCACCTCCACCGACCTTCCTAGCACTGCTATCAAGGTTAAGCCAATGACCGAGACCATCATCAAAGCATTCCAGGCTCCAGCCTTCCACCCTTGCCTCCACATCCTATGTGCTCCGTACCCGTTCCCCAGCACAGGATGTGCTCTCTCTCCATCCTTCATCTGCCACCACCCCATAGACCTTCAAGGTCACCTTCTTCAGAAAGCTTCCACTGTCCACAGCATCAGATCTCCCGTAGCACTGTCTGAATTCTTTGATCACCCCAGAGCAGGGCCTGCCCTATCTGCCTCAGTGGATTTCATCAGTTCTCTGCCAGCATGTCCATTGGCCCCTGGTTCTTGGTGAAGGCCTGAGAAGCCAGCTGTGCCTCAGACCTTTCTCGTGTCTCTGTATCCCAAAGAATAAAATCTCTGCCCTAGACCTGTCCTCTTGAGGGTGCCCATCGCTGTGTCTGAGAATTCCATTCACTTAGCCCCACGTTGGAAAAGAGAGCCCTACATCACTCCCCGTGGCTAATCAAGTCTTATCAACACTACATGTTGAGTTTCATTCATGCCTGTTCCTTCTCTCTACCTCCACAGCCATTCCGGAGCTCAGACTTTCATTTCTTACCCAGAAAAAAGTAAAAAGTAATAACCTCTTACATCCCCAAATTCAGTCATTGAAGTGTGATCTTGTGTTTTACCTGTGTTTTACCCAGTACTATTTACTTAATATTTTTTCTCCACTTTGCAATAGCATCCATGAAATGACAGGTTTGATGTACTAGTTATTTTACCTAATACCTATTAAACATGTAACTCCCACAAGCTCCCATGCTATTTTTACCCATCTACCTGCATCTGTGTCCCTGCTTTCTCCCTGTTGCTGTGGGTGAACTGTCTGTGGTCCTGGCCAAACACAGCTTTTCCACTTGGGTACTGCGTCCCATCCCCTCTCACCTACACAGTCCATCACTCCAGCAAGCCTCCCACCTCTCCTGCATCATCAGTTTTTCTCTCCCTACTAGATCATTCCCAGTGGCATACCAGTATCTGTTATTTCCTCTATGTTACAAAAAAAGTCTCTTGACTACCCCCCTTCCCCTCCAAATATTACATCATTTCTTTCTTTACCTAGTCAGCAAAACTTCAGAATAAAGACTTGCTGTCTTTAATCTCTTTCCTCCCATTCTCCAGTCAGGCTCTATACTACTGCCCTGTGCAAACTGCCTTTATCAAGGTCACTAATGACCTCTACTGTGCTGAGTCCAGAGGTCAATTTGCAGACTTGACTTTACTTGACCCATCAGCAGCATTCCATACAACTGGTCCCAAAACCCCTCTTCGATTTGCTTCCAGAAATCACACTGCCCTGGTTCTCCTTCTACCTCTCTAGTTTCTCCTTCCTGTGCTGGTTCGTTCTTATCTTCCCATTCTTGAAATGTTACAGCTGCAGGGCTCAATCTCTGAGTTTCCTTTTGTATCTACACTTGCTGCCTTGATGAGCTCGTCCAATCCCACAGGTGAAATTTAGTCCCATCTAGAGGCCAATAACTCTCAATCTCCAGCTTACCTCCAGTTTAAACTTCTCCCCAAATCCCAGACTTATACAGGTCGTAGATCCAACTTTCTTGACATCTCCATCTGGATGTCCAATTAGCATTTCAAACTTCACATTCCTAAACTGAGCTCTTAACATACCCCTCTAACCTCCTTTTCTCATCCACACCAATATATGAACAACTCCATTTGTCTAGTTTCTCAGGCCCAAAACCTTCAGAGTCGGCCTTAATTCCAATCTCTCTCTCTCTCTCTCTCTCTCTCTCTCTCTCTCTGTCTCTCACACAGTCCACATCTAATCTATTGGCAAATCCTTCTGGCTCTACTTTCAAAATATAGACAGAACCCAACCACTTTTCCCCATAGTTCCACGGCTACCATTCTGATATATCTATCATCCTCTCTCTCCTGGATTATGGAAATAGTCTTCTAACAAGTCTCTCTGCTTCCGTCCTTGTCTCCTTATACTATTCTCAGCACAGCAGCCAGAATGATCCTTTTAAAACACAAGTCAGATCATTATAACCACATCTCCATTCACATTCTCTATTACCCTTTCTTGCTTTAAACTCCTCTTTAATACTTACCACCCTTTCACATACAACATACTTTCCTTCTCTATCCTCACTAAAATGTAATAAGCCCCATAAGGGCAAGAGTTTTTGTCTTGTTAACTGCTATCATCTGTGACTAGACCAGTTCCTGGCAGATAGCAGGTGTTCAGTTAAATATTTGCTGAAAAGATGAACCAACTGATGAAAAATGTGCATCTGAGAGTCACCTAATACCATCTGGCATATTACTAAGGAGTGATATATATACATCTTGGGGAAGTCTAGCATATAGAACAAAAGTACAAGTGCCTCAGAACAATTTTTAAGGCCCTCTGGTGATCTGACCCGAAACTGCTTTTCCAGCCTCAGCTCCACTCAACCCCACATCCCAGAGACAGCTTATATAAACCCCCAGCCAGGAAAAACCTGCCCCTGGCTCTGCTCCCATCTAACCTTCAAAACCCAACTCAAATGCAACCTCTTCAATAAGTCCTTGTTGTGCCTCTCCATCTCCCCTCCAACAACCCCCCAGCCCCGAGTCAGAATCTCCTTCCCAGGACAGTTCCCTCAATATGGCTTGACACTCAATACATTAAGGACCACTTTCCTAGAAGCCCTGGAGGGCAAGAACAGCTTTCAACCCAGCCCTGTATCCACCTGGAGCCTTCTACAGACTGACCCACATGATCAGGCCATCTTACCCATGCCCTCCTCGAGCGGCAAACATCTCATGGAAAGGGAATTGGCGGTGCAGGTCCTTCTCAATCACATCCAGCCACTTGGGGTCCCCAGGAGCCCGTTCCAGCTCCTGCAGTGGGACATCAGGGATTATCTCAGGATCTAGGGGGACTGATGATACCCTTCACACAGTATCACATGTCCCCATACCCTGGACACACCTCAAACTTGCCAGGGTTCTGCTCCAGGAGTTCCTTGCTATTGGACAGGTACTGCCAGGCCTTGGCTCTGAGGGAGGAGGGGATCCCCTTCCGGCAGCGCAGCTTCACCTAAGGCAGAGTGGCAGGCAGGGTGACAGCTTCAGGGGCTGGCATAGCCTCCAGGCTTTCCCCAGCAGTCCTCAGGCTTCCTGGGACAGCCCTCCCACATCTCATTGGCTTGACTCCACTGGACCTGGCCTGGCCTTCTATCTTTAAAACTACTCCTCCCCCCAGGCCCAAGAACCACCCATCCCCAATGTGGCCTAGAGAACAAATACTATCATGGCTTCCCTGGAGTATATGAGCTCTCCCTAACCCCCTCCCAACTTGTCCATTGCCCTGCCCACCAGTCAGCCTTCCAAACCTTCTGGAAACGCCGTGACAGCCACTTATCCCAGTTACTGAACATCTCCAGCCATTTGAGTTCCCGCTGCCGAGCCACATCTACAGGAATGGAGCTCTCTCTGCAGGATGAAGAAAGCGTGGAAAGGGTCAATAGCAGTGGTATAAAACATGGATTGCTGGCGGAACTGAAGCAAGCCACCCACCTCCCCAGGCTCAAATGAGAGACTGGATGTAAAAGCATTTTGTGAGCTACCAAATATCAGGATATCTGGCCACCTTAGCCATCTAAGGGCCTAGTTCACCACACTGAAAGGACTTCTTCCCTTGGAAGGAATCTCTGTACAGAGATGGTGTTCTCATGTTGGATCTCTGTACATGTTGGGTGTGTTCAAATCCTGCTTATGGCACATACAAGTTTGGGGAGAGGGTACAGAATATTTAAAAGCCACAGTTTGCATTAGACCTGGGTCCAAGTTGTAGCTTTACCACTTACTCACTGTGTGACCTTGGGCAAGTCACAGAATTCCTCTAAGCCTCGATTTCCTCATTTGTAAGGTGGAGAAAAAAATAGGATCTACTTGAGAGGTTATATAATAGCAAGTGCTCAGTAAGAGCAATTGTTATCCATAAAACAGAATACAGAACAAATATAAATATACTTCTCTGCCTCCTTAGAAGCAACTGAGTTTCCTCCTATCAGACTCTTGAGATCCCCTGGGCCACCTGCAATTCCCTCTACCTCCTCCCTGAAGTCACCCGAGATTCTCAAGCAAATGAAGTTTTCCTTGCACTGTTTGCCCATTGTTCTGTCACAGCTTCACACTCAAGATACCCCAGGAGTCTTGAAACAGTTACTTGTAGGAGCCAGTACCAGGAAATGAGTGGAATGGAAGAAAGCGCTTGAATTTCCAGACCAACCTGAGCTCAAATCCCAGTTCTGTCCATTAGAAATTGGGAAATCTTGGCAAGTGATAACCTGAATCTCTTCCTCATCTGTCAAAAAGGGATGCCACCATCTACATCACAAAGGTATGAGAGAACTACTGAGAAACTGTATATAAAGGACTGGCAAATGGATGGGCTCATTAACTATTAGTTTCTTTTGTCTTAGAACCACTTAATCATTGCTCATTAATATTTTAAAAATATTTATTATGTATTTTTGAGAGAGAGAGACAGAGCGTGAGCAGGGAAGGGGCAGAGAGACAGGGAGACACAGAATCTGAAGCAGGCTCCAGGCTCCAAGCTGTCAGCAGAGAGCCTGACACAGGGCTCAAACTCACGAACCTCAAGATCATGACCTGAGCCAAAGTCAGACGCTTAACCAACTGAGCTACCCAGGCGCCCATCATTGCTCATTAATTTCTATCATAAGTTGGTTCCAAACCCTACTAAGGATCAGGAAGAATTAGGTAATATCTTTCCTGCCCTCAAGAAGGTCACAAGCTTGCAGGGGAGATAACTGCAATGTGGTGTGGGAAATGCAATAACAAAAATGCACAGGAGAGGCACTGACTGGAGTAGGGGCAGTGGATATATCAGGAAAGGCTTCCTAGAGGAGGAGACATCTTCATTATAAGCCAGGAGGGACTGAGTAGAACATACCAAGACAAGAAGGAGGAGAAAGGCATTCCTGGCAGGTGGAACAGCCTGAGTATGAAGGGGGAGAGACTACAATCAGTTCAACAGGACCACAGTATTAAGTGCATGATGAGAAGTGGTGGGAGAGAAGACCAGAAAGACTGGCAAAGGCAGAAAATAAGGAGTCCATCTGCAGAATAAAGCACATGGCACTTTATCCTGTGGCCAGGGGAGAGCTACCATAAGTTTTTAAGGTAACATGTGCCCCAGTCAGCCCGGCCTCAGAAGTATGTTCTTCCAGCATGGAAGATAGATTTTAGAGGGACAAAATTACAAAGCAGAGAAACATAATCGAGCAACGTGCCTGGCACACAAGAGGGGCTCACTGAAATCCAATTCAATCCAAGTTCCTTAGGGCAGCATAATATTGAGGAGAAAGCCACTGGTCACACAGATCCAGGTGTGAGTGGGGCAATTCACTCAACTGCTCTAATCCTGTTTCTTCACCTATACATTGGGTACAACAGTGCATCCCTCCAGCATGGGAAAACACCAAGGTCAAACTTCAGTTGCCTTCCTAGGACCATGAATGTTGGTGCTCAATCAAAAGTTTTCTGTTTTTTGTTGGATTATAAAACACCTAGAATACCTTCCCACAGTGTTTTCCCCAACTCCAGGCAGGTGCCCCCCACCCCAACACACATAACACGATTAGACTAAATCCTACGCATTCTTCAGGATTTGGAACAGACTCAGTTGAATTCTGAGTGGGCAAAAGGTCCCTTCCCTAGTACTCACAAAATCCTGTGAAGATCTCTAGGCTAAACCTAAAATACATTGACATCAATTGTTTAAGTATTTGTTTCTCCCTTTTGACAACGAGTGCCTTGAAACAACTATTTTATCCCTAGTACCTAGCACAGGGCCTGGCACCTGGGTGCTCAGGTGATGCTGTAGGTTGAACTGACCAACAGCTTAAAGCGGTACATGAACAATGGGCAGGATCCTTCCCAGAGAGAGGGAAGGAAGAAGTCAGAGGCAATCACACCCCCACATCAGGAGTGACTCAGGCCCCTGGAGGGAACTAGGAAAGAGTAAGCCCGGCTGGGGAGATGAGGAAATGGGGAAGAGGCCTCCCCCAACCCCTTCCTTCAGTAAAAACACAAGATTGCCCTTCTCTGTTTCGCAGAGGAGCCTTACCCTCACGGTCTCCCCTCTACCGACGAGGCCTCCCCCAGCTCATCATCCCATCAGACCTAGGGCTATGGGGGAGGGAAGATGACTGCATCCCTCCCAGACTCCTTCCCTTTCAGGGACCAAATATCTCTACCAGAATCCCTGCCCAGCCAACCCTCCAGAATATCTGACCCACAGCTGGAGTTTTTCACATCAAGGAGCTGGGACGACCTTAAGTATCACCTCATTCAACCTTTCACTATATAGAGATGGAAACTGAGACACAGAAATAGGGAAAACACTAGCTCAAGGGCACACAACACACTAAAAGCAAAGCTCAAACCCAGAACTCCTGACACCTGGCCTGAAACTCTAACATGCAAGTGCCACCAAAACCTCAGGATGCTCTAGGCATGACAGGGATCACCAAGTAGCTCACTCCTGCTGGAGCCACTCCCCTGGAGCCTTGGAGGAGGCTGAGCTGCCAGGATCTGGGCAAGGTGTATCATTTCCTCCTCCCCAACCTCTGCTTCCCTGAAGCCCCACGGGGTGCCCACTGGGTACTCACAGACTGCCCGAATACTGGCTGCCCCCAAGGAAGCCATACTTGTCCGTCTTGCGAAGGGCCAGCCCATTTATCTCCGAGTCTGAGCCCATGGAGCTCACATCATCTGCCAAGGACTCCAAGGTCCCAGACATGAGGCTTACAGAGTCCAAGTAGCTCAGAGTGTCCGGGGCCTGCCCTCGAGGCCCAGAGATGCCAGGTCCCAGGCTGGACGTGGAGCCTAGGTCCTGAGAGTTTTCAGCAGGCTCCGGAGCTGGGGTGACCGTCACGACAGTTACCAGAGCCTCACAAGTTCCTGAAGGGCCTGTGCCAGACCCTGAGGGGTCCTCTGGAGCCTGTGCAGTTGATGCTGATGTTGCTGCTGCAGCTTCATGTCCACTTGTCACCTGTCCTGCTGTCACTGCTGCAACCCGCGCGGTCACTCCTGAGGCAGCTGGGGTTCCCGGCTTGGGGGCAAGCGGGGGTTTGGCGGTCAGAACCCCAGGAACTGTTCTGGAAGGGGTCCTGGTGGGGGTACCTGGTCCAGGGGCGGGTGAGGCTCTAGCCTCCTCCGTCTTCGGAGAATCTGTCCCCGGGCCCAAAGCCATGGACATCTCGGCTCCTGCCACTGCCGCGGGCACCAGGGGGTCTGGGTCAGCGGAAACTTGCGCCCTCGGGGCTTCGGATGAGGCCTCCAGAGTCAGCACCACCACTGTGCTGCCTGTGACGGTCGAGGCCGGGGCCGAGGTCTGGGTGGGCCCCGGGACCCAGGCGGGCTTCGCCTCCCCGGGGGCCACCAGGGTGACGGGGGCCGAAGTGGCCGTGGTCACTGGCGGCCCCGGAGCCACCACCACGACGGGCCCGGCCCGGGACCCGCGGGGCGGCGGCGAGGGGGCCGCGGGGGCGCCATGACGGCGCGGCGGGGCCACCAGGGGCGCCGGGCCCGTCTCCATGGCCGCGGGCCACCCCTCACATCACCCCGCCGGGGCGGACGCAGAAGGCGCCGCCCCTCAGGCCGCTCCTCGCCGCCCGCCAAGGAAGAGGAGAAGGCGAAGGGCGCGGCCCGGCGCGCGTCGCAGAGGAGGGCGGCGCGCGGGCCGCCGCCGGGCGCGCGGAGGCGTGGCAAGGGTCCTGGGGCGCCAGGCGCCGGGGTCTCGCTCGCGCCCTCTCACCCCTGGCGCTCTCTCGCCGCCGCCCCCTCCCTCCTGCTCCGGGCGAGCGGCCGACCTCGCGCCTGCGCACACTCCTCAGTGCCGGCTAAGCGGCCAGCATTTCGGCGTTTCACGCCTGCGCGCGGACAGGGCCGTCGCGCTCCTTTTTTCTCCCTCCTCGTCAGAGTGTTTGGGCGAATAATAGGAGAGAGGGAACTGGGTTTCTGCCAATCGTTGGAAGGGTGGGTGGGGCTGGAGGTGGGAAGGGGCTGGGTAATTTGGGAAGAGGAAATGGAGAAGAAGAAGGGCTGGAAGACCAATGAGAAGGGGGGTGAAGGCAGGAGGAGGTGGGACGAAAGAAGTAACTAATAGAAAAGCGCGAGGCTGAACGCCCTGGCCAATAAAAATGGCTAAAGAGTGAATGACCGCGGAAGGAGGCGGGTGCTGTGCGAGAAGAGGCTAGCCTGGCCAATAGGAATACTAAAAAGGGAGCCAATGAAAAGGGCGAGTAGGTGGAGGGCAAGTTGACAGACAGTGGTGTCTATTTGGGCAGTGACAGACGGCATCCGCAGTCAATAGGAAGGGCTGAGGAATTCTTAAAGTCTCCCAAGAAGGTCACGAAAGAATGACAGCTGGAGGGGGGCGGGCCAAATTTGCAGTTAATTTGCATTGTCAGCCAATAAACGCATTCCCTCGCTTAAGCAATTGGGAGGAAGATAGACGGCTGTCTCAGCCAATGGAAGCATCCAAAGTGTAGGGGTGCTGCCAGCAGGCGGTGCCAGCCCAGGGATATCGGTGACAACCGGAGACAAGCGCAGAAGGGGGGTGACAGTTGGGGATAGCACTGTGAGGGGGCGGGGGCCAGGGACATTACTGCAGCCCTTAGCCAATAAGAGCATGGCGCTGCTTTGTTTGAGTCCTTTCTGGGCTCCCATTCTGTCTGTCTCTCTCTTTTTTAAGTAGGCTCCACACCCAACGTGCGGCTTCAACTCACGACCCCGAGATCAAGAGTCGCATGCTCTACCAACTGAGCCAGTCAAGCGCCTCCTAGGCTCCCCTTCTCCATCCAGCTTCAGAGCCACCTCACTCTCGTGGTCTGTGAGACCCTACCACAGATCCAATGCCTTGATCAAGTCCTCTCAACCTCCACTCCGTCTCTAGTTCTCATCTCGGTCTCACAACCAACTTCAATACTCCAAAGCCCAGGCGACTATAACCAGAGCCTCCAAATCCTCTAAGCGACCCATTTCTCTAGATCCTCCCAAGCCCTTAAGTCCTTCTCCTAGCTCCCCAGCTATCTGAGCTCCTCCTCAGAATCCAGGCTCTAATTCCTTGGACCTCATCCTCTGAGTGCCGCCCCCCAGCATTCTAGTAGGCATCCTAGACCCAAACTATGAATTCCCAGTAACAGGAACTCCCATATCTGTATTCTTATTCTTTTGGGTATCCAGGACCTATCCCATCAACTCCTCTCCCCTCACTGCCACACCTCTCTATACTCCTCATTTTCTAAGAAACCAGACCCCAATCTCCTGAGCCCCCCCGCCCTTGCTACCCTAGACCACAAACACAAAGCCCTGACTTTACAAGCCTCTCCTTTCTCTGACCCACATCCCTCCGAGCCTCAGGGTTAGAGGGCCCAAATTTCCATACAGAGTCCACCATCCTGAAATTTCAGTCAGACCTAGCTCCCAATGCCCAGGTCCTCCTTGGTTTCTGAGTTCTCTTAGGCTACTCACTCCCAGCTCAGACCCAGATCCTGTGTATTCTCATTCAGTGTCTGAATTAGATATACAGCTCCTGATCTCCTCCTCAACTTCCCCACTTTTCATTTGGCCCAAGCTACCTGAGCACTTTCCCTTTTCCCCTCTTTGGAGTTTTCCTCCCCTCCCAGAATCCAGGAATAAGGCTCCTCCCTGGGCCTAGACCCCCATGGTAACCTTATAAGGTGAGACAGCTGTCCACTGAAGTAGGGAGGGGCCAGTGCAGGAGGCCGAGGGCAGCTGCTAAGTTTAGGGTGGCTCCTTCTCTCTTCTTAGAGACAACAGGTGGCTGGGCCCCAGTGCCCAGAAAAGAAAATGTCTTAGGGGCATTGGCATGAGGCTGGAGGAGGGAGACGAAGGAGGCATCTTCCTCAGGACACTGGGTCCTAAAGGAAGCAGATGAAGGAGGAGATGGGTGTCCTCGCCAATTGTGGCCTCCTGGGGTTTCCTCAGCCACTATTTCCCCAGGAGAGGGCACCTCAAAGTCATACAGTCAGCCAAACTTGTTCTTGCCCAGAATAGAGAAAGGGGCCACTGGCCATCCCAGCCCCCCAGGCGGAGGCGACCAAGTAGCAGTCCTCTTGGGGTCTTTGACTCCCCTCCGCTCGGTTCCAACTTTCATAATAGGACCCAAAGAAATGATTACAGACTCACATTCCATTATGTTCTCCTGTTTCAAACCTTTCCAAGGCTCCCAAGTTCTCAACCCTCAGCCCGGCATTGAAGCCCCTCCAGTCTCTGGTCTCCAGCCCCTTGCACCCTCTGCTCAAGCCCCATTACCATTCTGGCAACCTGATCTTTCACTTCTCCAGGCCTTTGCCCGTCTGTGCTCTCTGCTTAGCACACCTGCCCCTCCACTTCCACCTGACCCACTTCTCCTGGCCTTCAAAAAGTCATCCCCATACCCCCAGACACGGCTGCTATGTTCTCTACTTCTGTACCCCTGACCAAATGCTGTGAATCATTCTCTGCGTTTATCCTGTCTCCACAGCTAGATTCTAAGTCCACCAAGACAGGGCCTAACTATTCATTGTAATGATTATATTTCACTGAACTGTTCCCAAATGGTGTTCATGTCCACAAGTTCTGTGGGATGGGAATTAATACCCATTTTATAGAGGGTGGAAACAAGACCCAGGGAGTTGAAGCACGAAGCCCAAACTCACAGAGCAGGCTTTCTGTCTAGTCTCTAGTCCCTGGTCATTCTATGCTTGGCGTTTTTGTTTTTGTTTTTTTTTCTTGAAACACCCTCCCCTCCACCATGAAGGGGAGGTAGAAGACTTTCCTGTTCTTCAGCTTTCCCAGACAGCTGTCTCCCTTTCAACTCTGCCACTACCCCACAGGCATACATACACTTGACCGTGAACTCCACAATGGGAGTTGAGGGATTGTGCTTGCCAAAATGCACCCATGAAGCACAGCCCAGTGCCTGGCACAGTGTAAGTGCTCAATAATTTTACTGGGTTTAAATCTGGAGGGGTGCCTGGCTGGCTCAGTTGGTAGAGCATGCGACTCTTGATCTCTGGGTTAAATTTGAGCCCAACATCGGGTGTAGAGACTACTTAAAAATAAAAAATATATATATTAAAAAAAATAAGTAAAACCATAAAAAATTAATTTCAAAATAAGGAATGTTTCAAAAGTAAATAAATAAATCTGGACCCACCCACTCAGGGGTACAGGGGCCTGGTTCATCTCTCCCCCAGTACTGTCCCTCAGATCGGGTCCTCTCTGAACTCTGACACATTCCAGCCCGCTTTTGGGAAAAAGAACATCCCTTTCTGCCCAGGTCCCAGTGAGACATGCATCCCAAGACCCACTCCCTCCTCCCTCCCTGGGCTCCAGCTGCTGCTTGGCCCTCCAAGAAAGGAGAGGCCCTCAGCTGGGCTATTTTGGTATCTGGGGTGGGCACCGAAAGGGCTAAGGTTACCTTGGAATGTTGAGGGCTCCCTGGGGCAGGACTATATAACCCCAGAGGGACTGCCCCAGGCTGACTCTGCCCCTTTCCAGCCAGAGCCACTGCCTTGCCCCCAGGAGACCGAAGACATGGTGAGTGAGAATCCCCCAGACCCCTCAGACCTCAGGGCAGCTTCACTTTTGAAACGAACATAGCCGATTCCCAGTCCAGTAAGAGAAAAAAAGATGAATCCTCCCTTTCTTGGCATTACTAATGGGGATCGTACAGAATGATGGCCTAAAGGACCCAACCAAGGATAATCTGCCCAGACTCTCCACTCACAGACCTGTCCCTCTCAAAGCATCCTCTGCACCTTTCTGCACTCCCTCTTCCCCAAACCCTCTGGGACCAGCCAGGCAAGAAGTCCAACTCCCATTTTATAAATGAGGAAGTAGAGGTTCAGACAGGGTGAATGAGTAGATTAGGTCACACAACAAGTCTGGGACTCAGAGGAGACAGGCTCAGGGCACAGAGAAGGGGACTTGTTGAGAAGTCCCACTTGTTGGGTAGGATGAAGGACAGGAATTTAGGGATACAGATTTAAGCAAGTCCCCTCAGCAGAGGTCATAAGGAAGGGGAAGCCTAGAGCCAGAACAGTTGCTTTAGAAAAATGACCCAAAGAACCCTGAATCTAATCCACTGCCTCCAGAGAGGAGTAGGGATTGGCCCATAGACCCCTTTGCCCATCCCTCACCCCCCAGGCACCCAAGAAGGCCAGGAGAAGGGCGGCAGCAGAGGGCGGAAGCTCCAGTGTCTTCTCCATGTTCGACCAGACTCAGATCCAAGAGTTCAAGGAGGTGAGAGGAGAAGGGAGACTGAAGGCTGACCAAAGGCACCCCCTGCTGTTCCTCCCCCCTCATACCCCTCCCTGGAATGTGCACCTGTTTGGGGGGGGGGGAGGGGAAGGGTTTAGAATTCCTTGCTCCCCTCCCTGCTTGGCATGTAAGAAGACAGCTGGCTGGGGGCCAGAATCTGATCTGCCTGGGATAGGGATGCTGAAGCCCGGCCATAAGGGACCTAACCCCTCCCTGCCCCTACCTTGCGCAGGCCTTCACGGTAATCGACCAGAACCGTGATGGCATTATCGACAAGGAAGATCTGCGGGACACCTTCGCAGCCATGGGTGAGCCCCTTATCCCACCCATAAAGACTCAAGACTGAGGAAGTACTGGGAATATGGAAGCCTTGGGTTTCAGCCCTGCTAGCCCCACCTTGGGCCTCAGCCTGCCCAGGCAAAAAGTGGGTGGGATGATCTGAAATTATGGGAAGGATCAACCCTTGGCCCCAGGACCCCACTCCAGCTCCCCCCACCCTGCTCCAGGGCGCCTCAATGTGAAGAATGAGGAGCTAGATGCCATGATGAAGGAAGCCAGTGGTCCCATCAACTTCACCGTCTTCCTGACCATGTTTGGAGAGAAGCTTAAAGGTGAATGAAGTGTCTTGGGTCTAAGCCCCCAACCGCTCCTCCCCAGACCTTTCAAGGACAGACCGTTCAGGGACCCTTCCGCTTCACATGCCCTCTGACCCTGCAGGTGCTGATCCTGAGGACGTGATCACTGGAGCCTTCAAGGTCCTGGATCATGAGGGGAAGGGCACCATCAAGAAGAAGTTGTAAGTGACCCTCTCCAGCTGCTCACACACAGAAAGCCTCCTTAAATTCTTACCAAGGGTTAGGTATAAGGGAGGGAATAAGGGAAAAATTAGAACTGTGGAAATGGGCAATAGGAGTACATTTTGATAGCACATTCGGGAGGGGAAGAGCAAAAGCAGGGAGGCCAGACTGGGAGACCAGTGAGGGATCTACAGTGACTTCGGTTTTGAAGATGATACCAGGAATGACAACAAGGATGAGGTGGGAGGGAGTGGAAAGGAACCACGAAGCCCAGTCTCAACTCCCCATATGTCACCTCTCTCCAGCCTGGAGGAGCTGCTTACCACGCAGTGCGACCGCTTCTCCCAGGAAGAGGTGAGTTGGGGAGGGGCCCGGGAGACGCAGAGGGAGGGGTGAGGGGAGCGTACGCAACCCGTAGAAGACGCCCCTGAATCTTTCCCCAGATCAAGAACATGTGGGCAGCGTTCCCCCCCGACGTGGGAGGCAACGTAGACTACAAGAACATCTGCTACGTCATCACGCATGGCGACGCCAAGGACCAGGAGTAGGGGACCCTCTTAGGCCTCTGCTGGCCAATGCCTCCTGCCAGTCCGACCCCCCACCCTGACTCCTAATAAAACTCAACTGGTCTTTGTTTCTTAGCTGCGGCGCCTTCGGTGCATTTGTGGGAGAGGGGCTCAGGTGGGATGCCCGGCTGAAACACTGCCTGGCACCAAGGCAGCTCCCAACAAATGAATGAGTAAAGAGTGGCCCGGAGGCCTGGGTGGGGCGGTTTCACCCGCTACTTATTCCCGCTGGGAAAGCGAAGACGCGAGTGGCTTCAGGGAAACTTTTTATTGAAGTCACAACTTGGGGGAAGAGGGGCGGAGATGGGAGTCAGGGGGCGGGGTGGGAAGCGCGGGGCGGGGCGGGGCGGGGCCAAAGTCGGAGCTACAAACTCTGGCCTTGCGGGAACCTGTTAGCCCGAGAACCCAGCGCCGGGGCGGACTTCTCAGTTTGGGGCTCTGGGATTAAGCGCCCGGCAGCCAGAGGCTCGGGGATTGGACAAAAGACGGACTGAAGGCGGAGCCGAGGTAAAGCAGGGCAGGGGCGGGGGCCTCAGAGTGCGTCCGACTGCTCGCCCTGAGTCTGGCTCTGCTGCATCTGGGCCTGCATCTTCTCCAGCATCTCCTGCATGCGGCGCAGCTACGCGGGGCAAGATTGCAGGCGGTGGGACCGGGCGAGGCCAGAAAGGGACTTCGCAGAGGACTTGGGTTCTTGGTCGGGGAGGGGGGGTGGGAAGCGAGGTACTTGCTCACCTCTTCATCTTTCTCGCGGATCAACTTCTCGGTCTCGGCCAGAGGCAGCATGGGCAGCGGGATCTCTGTAGCGCTCTGGCGGGAAAGCTTACTAGAGGGCGGGGGGGGGGGGGGGGGGGGGGGGGAGGACAGGGAATCAAGGACGGGACCCTTGGTTGTGGGTCACAGCCGCGAGGCAGGGCGTGGGGCGAGGTTGGGGTCTAGGAGGCGGGGCCTTGTCCTTCCAATGCCGTCAGCAAAGTGGGTGGGGAAAGATTCTGGGGGATCGGTCTGGATGGTGAAGGCGGGGTCCGGGGTAGTGAGGGCCGGGCCTTGGGAGCATCTAGGACTGAGCTCGGGCTCTCACCTGCGGCTGGCTCGATCACGCGCCCCAGGCCGGGCCAGGCTTTGTAGGCAGCTGGCCCGGTAGCCCTCATAGAGAATATCGTGGGTCACCTCCTTCAGGTCCTGTAGGTGTGTCTGCACCAGCATCCGTCGCAGGTTCAGGAAATCGCAGTGATGTGGGTTCTCCACTGAGGGGCGGACCGACGAGCGTCAGGGAGCTTCTTGGCCGGGTCTAGTCTGCCCGGAGTCCTGCCCCCACTCTAGGTGAGGGTCTGCAGTCCAAGGACCCTCTTTTGATTCTTAAGACCCCCGGGACCGGAGATCGTCCCAACTTCATATGTTGGGTGCTGTTAACTCAGCGGCGTTCTGGGCTCCCTGTTGGCCTCAGAACGCGTGCCCCACCTTACTCACCCTCCACAGTACCCCAGGAGTAGCGGCGTCCCCTCACTGGACGGGTCCCACCGTCCCTCACTACCTCGCAGGAACCGACGACTGCGAAAGGGATGCTTTCCTGGAGGGCAGAAGTCAGGGAATCACCGTTGGCCCCTCCTCGCCAGAAACCTCTTTGTCAGCTTCCACCAACACCTCCTCCTCCCCTGCTTCTCTGCCCCTTCCTCCTTTTGCCTCTGCACCTTCATCTCTGCATCCTGCCTCTTGAAGTCTTCGTCCTCATCAGAGTCACAATCGGGAAACTGGTAGATGTTGATCTCCTCCTCCTTCAACTGGTCCCGGATCTGGGAGCAGACACAGAGAGAAACACAGAGGCTGTGAGCAGCAGACATTGCCTGGTGGGTGACAGTGAGATACAGGTCCCAGGTGGTCAGAGACAGAGAGAAAGGCATGAAAGACAGAGATGGTGAGAGGTGGACATATAGGATACCCCAAACCAAAATCTCAAAGGGGTGCCTGGCTGGCTCAGTCCGTGGAGCATGTGACTCTTGATCTCGGGGATTGTGAGTTTCAGCCCCATGTTGAGTGTAGAGATTACTTAAGTCATTGGAGTGGGGGTCATTATCCTGGGGCTGGAGGGCTATCAAGAGTGATCATATCTTTGCTGCCACTCTCAGGCCTTAGCCAAGCATCCAGCCCAGGGGTTCCATTCTGAGCCTCCAGAGACACAGCTCCTTCAGTCAGCTTACTCCCCATCTTCCTCAGGAATTTTCTCCTACAGACTAGCCTGACACATCATGCTTCCAAAAGGCTAGCCCAAGATCAACGAAGTCAAAGCTGAGTTCAGGTTTGATGGCGACTTTGGGTTTCATGTAGGGCCAAAGGTCAGAGGTCACCAGACCTACCCTCTGCTTGAGGGCCTGGGTTTCCTTAGGCATCAGGGCATCTGCTTTGGCAATGACTGGGATGATGTTGACCTTTTCGTGCACTGCCCGGAGAAAGGCCACATCTAGGGGACGGAGCCTGCACCGAGGGATTTGGTCAGGGTTCAGTCTTAAGCCACTGAGACCCTCCTCCACCCCTCCCCAAACACCCCAGCCCCCCAGGGTATCCCCCCAGACCCTCGGCCAAAGGGTGAGATGAAGTAGAGGCAGCAGTGGACACGGGAGTCCTGAATGTTCTTCCGGTTCAGGCCACTCTCATCCCTAAGATACTGCTCAAATTGCTCCTCAATAAAGCGCACTACAGGCAGCCAGCTAGGGTATGGGAGGAGAGAGTACAGTCAGAGATGAGGGGCCACAGCATAGGGAAGGGGCCAAGGCTAGCCAGGACTTGGGGGGGGGGGGCAGGGGGACTTGTTTCTTTGGCTCCAACTAAAGACATCAGAGGAGATTGGCAGGGTGTCAGGAAACACTGGGCACTTTGGCTGCATGGACACCAGAAACAGACCCCACCTTTTGGGGATGGCAGGAGCAGAGCAGACCAGCCCTGTAACTGACCCCTTAGTCTTCATAGAGTAGCCATACCGGGAAGCTTAGCCCCCGCTCCTTCCCCTGCTCCTCACCAGTCTGAGCAATCCACTGAGTCCCCAAAGCCAGGTGTGTCCACCAGGGTCAGCTTCACCTTTATACCCCCCTCCTCGATCTCCACGCCCCGGCGCTCAATGGTCAGCGTTTGTGTCAAGCGAGCTGTGAGGACAGAGAGAGGACAGGGAGCTGGGTAGGGGCCTGAGACAGGACTGATCTCCGTTCTCAGAATCACAGTTGCCCCCAGCCATTTTTCAGGGGAGTCTCAAGAAAGCAGCGAGCTGCCTGAGTTCCCCAGAAAGTCATGGGAGACCCAGATGAAAAGAAGGAGAGTGCAGCCTGGGGATGGGAGAGACAGAGAACCTGGAGAGGACGGGAGGATCTTACCACTGGCCTCTGGCAGGTGCCGGTCCTCATAGAGATTGGTGAGAAACAGGCTGTTGATGAGGGTGGATTTTCCCAGGCCTGACTCCCCTGTAGACAGTACAGGCCCTCCTGGTCAGGTGAGGAGACAGCCAGAGTGGCTTGAGGACCCCCTCCCCCCCACCGGTCCCCTATACAAAACCCATCAGACCTGCCACCATGAGTGTGAAGTCAAAGCCTTTCTTGACGGACTTGCGGTGCAGCTGGTTGGGGAGGGCAGCGAAACCCACATACTCCTTGTCCTGTTGGTGGGGGGTAGACAGTATGAGGCTGCTGGGGGCAGCAGGAAGGGCCCTCCAGTATAACCTGACCTCAGGTGCAAGAAGTCAGCCTACTGTGGGTTGGCCTGGATCTGGCTACTCTGGGGGCTGGGGGCTGAAGGCAGAGATGCCTGTATTCCTGGGCATAAGGACTCACCATGGTCCTGCTAGCTGTCGCTGCACCTGCTGTCTCTCCCCACTTCCTCTGGTGAGGCAGGAAGTTGAGTGTGGCAAAAAAAAAAAAAAAAAAAAAAAAGGGGGCGGGCAATGTAGGAAGCTGAGATGCTCAAACTGGGCCGGAGAGGTGGGGAAAGCCAAGACCAAGAATACCTGGAGTTCTCACTTATGGGATCCCTTTGGCAACCCCACCCCCACCCCCCACCATGGGAAGCTTCAACCCCTCGGTTCTCTACACACCTTTTTCCCAAGCCCCCACTGTAGCCCCATCACCCTGGTGGGAGGTGGGTGTAGGCAGAGAGGAAGGAAGCAAGTTAGTATCTCTAGTAAGTGAGATGAAGGCTTTGACTGGGATGGTTAAAATTTTTTAAAGTTCCCACGGTCTACGTGGACCAAAAGTCATAACAAGATTAGAGGTGGGAGGGGCCGTCAATTTTCCTTACCAGCTCAACTGATTCTTAAAAGGACTTCAAGTCTTTGGACACCCCTGGCAGAGATACCTTACTTTAGAATCCTGGCCAAGGCACTCACCTGCTCTAGCCCCTTCAGGGGCTTCCCAGTAGCCTCAGAATTAAGTCTGAGTTCTGGCCTGGTAGTCAGAGCCTTCCACATCTGGACTCATCACCCCTTCTCTCACTTGCCCTTGGAGAGTGCCCACATCCTTTGTTCTGCCCACACTGAGTTTTTTCTTCTGGCATTCTTGATCCTTCAAGGGTTTGATTCAAAGATCTTCCTCTAAGAAATCTTGCGCAACTACCCCAGGCAGAGTCATTTTCCCTCCTCCAGACCCTATCACCTTTCACAAGCCTCTCCAATGCTCGCATTTGTTTATCTGGCTATCTTTTCTACTGGCTGAGCTTTCTGAGGGCAGGGACCATGTTCTCTTCATTTCTATGCCTTGGGTGTCTTGCACAGGGCCTGGCACAGAGAAGGTGCCAATAAATAATATACTCAATGAATGAGTGCGTAAAATAACAAGTGAATGAAGTTGGTCAGGGCCAAAGGCTGGGAGGCTGCGGAACATATAAAAGGAGCCTTGCTTTGGAGGCAGAAAGAACTCTGCAAACCTCAGTTCTACCACTTACTATGTGACCTGGGCAAGTCATTTGACTTCTCTAAACTCCATTTTCCTCATGGTAAAATGAAATACATGCATTTCCACTTAGTTATCAGAACTCCAAGCAGTTTCAGATGACATGTGCTTTGGAATCAATCAGCTACATACACAAACCCTGGCGTTAGACTTGACGAACCGAGTGACCTCTCTGAGCCTTTACAGATGATCTCCTTCCTATGGCCTATTGGGCCCTGCTTGGTCTGGATCCTGTCTACTGCTCCAACCTCATTTTCTTTTCCCATTCCTTGTGGTTCTATTTATTATTTCCCTGTTAACCCCTGTTGCGAACTCAACTGTGTCCCCCCGACCCCAAAATCATGTGATGGAGCCCTAACCCGCAATGTGATTGTATTTGGAGAAGGTAATTGAGGTTAAATGAAGTCATAAGGGACTTCAATCCAGTAATAGGTCTGGGGTCCTTATAAGAAAAGACACCTGTGATCTCTGCGCAGGCCCAGAGGAGGGGCCATGTGACCATGTGAGGACACAGAAGGTGGCTCTCTGCGACCCAAGGAAACCAGAAATCAACCTCGCCAGAAACCAACTCTGCTAGCACCTTGATGTTGGACTTCCGGTCTCCAGAACTATGAGAAAGTTGATGTCTTTTGTTTAAGATTCCTAGTCCGTGGTATTCTGTTATGGCAGCTGAAGCAGACTAAGGTAGCCTCATAGCTCACTCCTATCCCTCGCCCTAAGGCAACCACCCTAATGTGCTTTGTGTGTAATTTTTTGCTTTGTATACATTTTGAAAAATGTGTAGTATGCAGTGCATGTTGATGCAAACGGTTATATATCTATGAATATGTATTTGTTAACTTTTTCATTCATCACTATTTTTTAAAAAAAATTTTTTTTACTTTTTTTAACATTTATTTATTTTTGAGAATGAGAGAGACAGAGCATGAACAGGGGAGGGTCAGAGAGAGAGGGAGACACAGAATCCGAAACAGGCTCCAGGCTCTGAGCTGTCAGCACAGAGCCCGGGGCTTGAACTCACGGACCGTGAGATATGACCTGAGCTGAAGTCAGACGCTTAACCGACTGAGCCACCCAGGCATCCCAAGACAGAGTAAAAATTTTTAAAGTTTTGTTTTCACAATCTCTACACCCAACATGGGGCTCGAACCCATGACCCCAAGATCAAGACTCGCACGCTCTTCTGACTGAGCCAGCCAGGCGCCCCCATTCAGCGTTATTTTTTAAGATTCATCCACATTGCCATGTGTCTATCTTACCCTTACTTCACACTCATTTCTATTACTGTCCCCTTCGTGTAACCTTGGAGAAAACCTCTCTGGGCTTTACTTTCTTTATCTATCAGATAGGATTGGAATCTCCTGCCACACAAAACTCCAATGTTGTGCGAGAGTCCTAGGATTATGGAGACATCGTGATTAAGAAATGTGTGATCGTGGCCATCTGACTTTAACTTCTCTGTGACTTAGTTTCTTTATCTGTTAAATGTTAATAATTCTACCTCTTAGGGTCACAGTGGGGATTCTATGGCCTAATCCACAGTAAGCTCTTAGTTGAGTACCCAGCATATGAGATGAGCTCACGCAGAATGCTAGTTATTGCTAGTATTACTCGAGCCGAGGGGTGTGACATGTCAGCATCTCAAATCTGCTCCTTGCTGAGGATCCAGACAGTGAATCAGTCAGGGTTTCGGCCCTCTGGGGAGACAGAGACAGCCACAAGTGTGTCACAGAGCACTGGTGCTAAAAATGTAGTGTAACAAGAAGATAAACAGAGTACTTTGAGAAGCCAAGGGAAGGGCTAATTATACCCCTCCTCAAGCCACCACAGCTCTTCCTCCAGCGTTTGTTATCTCGCCGAGCAGCCTTAAGGTCTTAATTAAAACTCTGAGCTCCTCCCCGCTGCTCTCCATAAGTGCAGTTGACCCTTGAACAACACGGGTTTAAACTGTGCGGGGCCATCTATATGCAGATTTTTTTTTTTTTTTTTTTTTTTTTTTTTTTTTTTTTTTTTTT